>NC_084484.1:106361963-106662901 GCF_030035675.1 Rhineura floridana | reverse complement strand
TTACTGGAGGGATTGCTTTCTCCTCCTCTCCGTACGTGGTTTGTTTTTCTCTGAATAACTATGGGTGAGGGGTGTATGGGTGACCGTACGTTAATGTCTTGGAATATTAGAGGGTTGAGGGATCCTATAAAGCGCAAAGAGTGACTAGTGCTGTTTGGAAACTCCACTCTAATGTTGTTTGCCTCCAGGAGATGCACCATGCCTTGCCTCCTGGGGCATGAATATTTTGGTGAGCAGTATTCAGTTCCTGGCACCTGCAACTCATGGTGGGTGGCTATACTTGTGATGTGGCTCTGCCCTTTCAGGTTTCCAGAGTTCATAGAGATCCAGATGGCAGTTTCATTTTTGTAAAAGGGACCTTTGGCTCATTGACTCTTACATTCGCTTCCCTTTATGGTCCAAATTCATGCCAATAGCATTTCTTACAAAATGCCTTGTGCCTTTCAGATATGTTCAAGGAAGGAGAAGTCCTGATCAATGGGGACTTGAATATGTGTCTTACAGAGGGGCCTGACCCAAAGGGGCACAGGACCCCCTATATCTCTATGCCTCTGCAAGGGGGGGATCTGATGTTAAACTCTACATCTGTCCCCACTCTCTTTTTCTCAGCTAGCTGCCTCCCTCGTACACACCTTCTGCAGCTGCCATAGGAAATCACAGTGTTCAGTATCGTTTGACTTGGAAATGGGAATGAATCATAATATTTATGGAAGAGGTCTGAGATCCAGCCCACTAAATTGAAAGAGTCCACTCCTGGTGGATAATCCTTGGTCTTCTCTGCAAAGACCAGACAATAACATTTTTAATTGTACAATTTGGTTGTGCACCTTCAATCATGGTTGAGCTGTAGTCATAACTTTAATATCATAACCTCTCCCTCCCTCCCCACTCTTTGGAAGGTTGATGTATTGATGCTGAGGGTTGTGGGAAAGGGAACATCAGGGCCATGCAGAGTTTGGTTGTGCACCATTACAGTCAAACGGTGAAACATCATGTTCTTGGCAGTCCAGATGGAAGGCACTCTGAACCTGTGACTCAGATGTTGGGTGCATTCCATAATTGCCCTATACCTTGAACACTTTATTTGAAGTGCTCAACATGGATCACTGACTGCACAGGTACTGCAGTCAGTTGTAGGTGGAAATTTCTCCTTCTTTAAAAAGCAAGAATGTCAATTGTGTTCTATTAATTTTTAAAAAGATACTTGGGTAATATTAAATGATTAATTGACCTTATCAATATAAACAGCAGAAGACAACCACATGTGTACCACTGAAGCATTGTATGTTGCTTGTTATATTTCTATCCACTATTCTATTGAAGGAGCTGAGGTTTTTTACTCTCACAACAACCCTCTGAAGTAGGCCAGGTTGAAAAAATTGACTTGCCCAGGGTCTCCCAGTGAGGTTTATAGCTGAGCAGGAATTTGAATATGCATTTCTTGCATTGAAGTCTAATACATAGATGAACTGCTTACACCATATTGCCAGAAGTTCTTCTGATGCAGCGCTTTCTGAGAAAAGCTGCTTGTTGGCTTTAAAAGTGATTTAGGAATGGTTTCATTGAAGATAAGTGAAGCTCCAGCTGTACTTGTTTTTTTCTCCCATATATGCCTAATATTTCTTTGTTTTGTGCAGAATTGTCAAAGGAAAACTATAGGTTATATCCAACTAAGATGTACTCAGAACAGAACCATTGAAATAAATGAACTGAAGTTACTTAAGTCCATTGATCTCCGTGGGTTGGTTTCTGATTATGACTAACATTGGATATCCTCCAATAATCTGAATGGTACTGTGCAGTTGCTTTCCACTGAGAAAAGAATGCTTAGCTGCTTTTAGTGTAAGTGAATCATAACGGATCTGCAAGACAGAAAACCCAGCCTCCTAAGATGTGAACACAGAATTGGTGCAGGTGGATGGAAAGTCCCTTTATTCAGATAACATAAATTCATAATTCAGAGCTAAATGTACCTTCAGTCAATACTAGAGATGGGAGAGAAATTCTATTCAGTTCTCATTTAAGGCAGAATTTAGCAAATTTGTATTTTCCAAAACAGAGTTAGAATCGAAACACAGCCATCCTTTGAAATTCTCACTTATCCAAATTTTGCTATGTAGCTCTCCAACCAAGCAATGTTTACAAAAATGCATATAATAGGGGAAAGTGTTCACAACATGAATATGTTGGTGAAAATAACATACAAAAATGCATTATATTAGGATAAATTGCTTGCAAAAATGTGTACATTAGTTAATGCTGTGTACAAAAATATACTTATTAGGAGACATTTGCTCTAAAATGCTGAAAATTTTTCATTAGGATTTTTTTAAAAAAATACACAAATTGCTGCAAAAATGTGGAGAACAGAATTTAAGATTAGGAAAATGAGAAACTGAGAGAACCCAAATTAACAGATCATTCCATCCCTAGTCAATACCTATTTGTTTAATAAAAAATGGTTACAATAAGAAACACACTTGTAGATTAAAAGTAGCAAAGGACTCAAACAAATTTGCATATAAATAGTGAAAACACTTACTATAGTCGGGTTGCCTACTAAATCCTGTTGATGGCAAAGGAGACTAATCAACCTGACTGATTGCAGATGAGGTTTTTATATCTTTTTTTTAAGCGAAGGGGCATTGCAATGTAAAGAACATCCTTTTCTCTTTTTCTGCAGATTATAAAGCCTATGGAATTGTTGTACAGACAGAAACTGAACTTGTTACACCAACAGAATTTGAGGGTACAGTATGTCTATAAGCATGTACATGTATAAATTGGTACATAAGGGCCCTGAGGGAAAAAAAAAGCTATTGGATAAAAGTACTGATACAATGAATATAAAAACAGATGGGTTGTACCCAAATCTGTTCTGGGGTTCCCCCAGGCTTCACAGCAGATTAGGAGGGGGCACTGGGGGCATATGTGGAAAGAAAAGTGAGGGGAAATTTCATTGTGCAAGTGGAAGTCCTTGCACAAATGGGACAATTGTGTTGGATACAACTGTTTGGGTGCTTCCAGGTGGGTGTTTGTTGTGGGAGTGATGTTGCTCATGCATGCACGTTTTTTGCAGTGTCTGTATAACACCATTGGCATCAAAATGCCAGACTGCATTTTTTCCCATTTAATCTGGAGTTACTCTTTCTGGGGGAAATCCAATAAGTGAAAAAAGAAATTGTGAACATACTGTTTGAGATGTCTGAACAACCCTTTTGCAGAATTAAGCCCTCATTAGGAATGATGATTCGGCCCAATTTAGCTGTTTTAATAGTTTCATTGATTTTAGTTGGAGAAATTTAAATATGTGCTTAACCCCATCAGTTGAAACCATTAAGACTTGATAGTGCTTAACTTTGGCTGCATCATAACTATCTGTGGTAATTTCAACAGACAAGTCATGTCATTGTTATTTAGGAGGATCTCCCCAAATTACAGAAAAGAAACATATTCCGAGGATTATAATGTTAAAAATCCCATCAATCTGCTGGGGAGGGAGATAGTATTTGGGAGCACTATATCTTCTTCCATGCCCCACCACACTGACTGTTACTGGTTTTAGTTTCCTGGAACATTCAGATTCATTTTGAGCTTTCTGTATTGGAGTCTGTTGTTCATTGTTATTTTAGGCAACATGCACTCTGGATTCATGGACGCTGCTTCCTTCCATTGCCATGGAGCCCAGGGAAAACTGACTCTCAGAACTCTGTAACAAGCCTATGGTTTACCCCTCATAGTCTAGGGGGTTTATAAACATCCATGCTTGGCTCCAGGCCTTCTATATACACACATTATTAATATTCACTGCCATTGCAGCTTGAGGGCTGCGGTCCCTTCTGGGTAACCTGGGACCCACATGCCAATGGTGGGTGTGGCCGGAAGCAAACGTGGCTGGAGCAGCAAATGTAAATCTTACCTTTGTACAGTAGGTTAGTTTCTTCACACACTTTCTCCTCCATCCAGGCAAGCGAGAGACATTATCAGAGTTTAAGGGCATATTCCAGCCAGACAAAAACATTCAAACAGGATGTAAAGCAAGGCTGGTGAGGAGTATACCCTGGGGTGAGAGGGTGTGCCTGGGAAGGGGGTGTAACCTTGGGAGAATCCCAAGGGCCGGCTAGAGAGGCTTGGAGGGCTGCCTTTGGCTCCTAGGTGTGAGGTTCCCCACCCATGATGTGCAGGCTCCATTGTAGATGGGCAGGGATTCCTCAACAGAGAGGTTGCGGAAAGGATTCCCCAAAGTTAGGAAATGACTCTAAAACCATATCACTGACATGTGTCATGGAAACAGAAGCCGTAAAGTGTCTTTAATATAATGGAAAGTCTGAAAGTAGATAGCTGAGATGCAAAATGTTCCATTTGGTCATTAAAACTTGTGTTGTCAGTTGGCCCAATCTAGGGAACGTGGACAGGCAGCTTCATTTCCTTCAGTGTCATTGCATTTTTCCACATTTGTAATCTTTTGGTGCACATAGAACTTTCCCAACACTTAAGAAAATTAGGACAGCTTCTACTTGCTATGTATAGAGCTTTGGATTATTGTCAGAATCATGTGTTTGGGGTCTGTTTTAACAATTAAATTGTGAACAAATGCTTTTGCTCTTTCTCTATTTTTCATTTGCCTCCCGTGTGTCTCTGTGTGTTGTGTTTTGTTTGAGTATCTTTATCTGCTGCTCTACTGTGTAGTGCCAAGAAGGGTCATTTGGCATAATTTATACTGTTATCCCCTTCCACAGCATTTCCCTTGGCTGAGTTGATGCCAGAACAAAATGAGAACTAGTACAGCGTGCCAGCTTTCTTTAATTGTAACCAATACAGAGGACCTAATGTGAAATAAAGAACATAGGTCCCCTATGGAAGTATCTGTATTTGTGCTAGCCTTATCCTTTTCTGAATTGGAGGATCTACAACTGTTGTGGTTTATTTACCTGACAGATAATTTTAAAATGATTCCTGTAACAGTTTTTCCTTCAGATCTTTGGTTTGAAAATCAGGAGCAAGCCTCAGGAATATGATCTCCTTTCTTCCTCTTTGCTATAAATTCTCCACCTTACCCTTTTCTGACTTATATTGGCATTATATTGCATTATATTGGCACTTATTTTGCCAACTTTAACTGTCATTTCCAACTTTAGGCAAAGTCTGAAGTAGGTCTGCAAACCCTGGTGAGAGGGTACCTGCAAGCCTGCATTAACAGTGATTAATGTTAATGCAGATGCAATGTGTAACTATGATCTAAGGAAGCAAATGAAGAATTTGCACCGGGGAGGCTGCATTCCTGTGGTTGGTTTTCCATTGACAAATCATGGTTTTCAGGGAGCTATTCATGCATATGTGCTGGATATCAGTCTTGCCTCAAATGGAATTGACCAACATACTAAAATTAATCCTTCATCATAACAGTAAGAATTCAGTAATAATGTATCTTACAACCACATCCTGGGTAATCTTGGACTCTGCTCTTTGACATGTACCCATTCAAAAATTAGTTTTCTCAAACACGGTTATTCCCAACATAATATTGGATTGTGTTACTTGTTAAGTCCATTGATTTCAGCGGCTCTACTCTAAGTAGGGCTAACATTGTATATACCCCTGAATTGGAGATGGGGAACCTGTAGCCTGCCAGATGATGCTGATTTACAAACTTCATATGTCTCTGACCGCTGGGAATACTGGCTAAAGCTGATGGGATTTGGAGTCTAACAAGAATACAGGTTCCCAGCACCCTGCCCCATATGATTTACTTTACCTTTTACTCATGGTTTATGATCACTTAGGCTTTGTACCTCTTTCTTTCTTTTGTTTTTCTACATTTAATTGTTACTGTTTTCTCAGAAATATTTCTATGTTTCCGTATCCAAATTCCATTTTATTCTTGTTGCCAACTCTCTCATGCACACCCTTCTCAAATGTGAATGTTTTTCTTCTTGTGACCAACCAGCTATTCCTTTTTAAAAATTATCTTAATAGTAATACCTATTTGTCATCTGCAGTTTTGCACTTTTATCTTGCTCGAAGTTTAGAAGTTTAATTTCCCTTCTTTTTCTGTGGAGATATCCAGTGAGAAACCATTTTTGAAAAGGGTTCTCTTTAAAATTAGGGTGTACCACCAAGACTAAAATAGATGATGTCTGTCTTTCCCACTGTGCAAGTTTCAGGATTGATTTGGTATTCTGCAATCTAGCTCTTAACCCCCTCCCTCCCCCAATGTTAGCAAGATGAGAGTTGTCCAAAGAAAATAACTGTAACAATAAAACATAGTGGTTTGGTAACTTTCATTTTTGAAAGCATAATAAAACTTAAATAAAAGATGACAATGCGTAAATTTCAGGAAAGCCACCGCCTAGCCTGCTCAGTCTGTGAGATGGAACTTCAGAAACAAAAGCATTTCCACTACTTTGCTATGGAACTCTGTCATATTAACATTGTTTATGCTTTTCTGGAACAGGATAACATCCCCTTTCTTTCTTTCTTTCTTTCTTTCTTTCTTTCTTTCTTTCTTTCTTTCTTTCTTTCTTTCTTTTTCTTTCTTTCTTTCTTTCTTTCTTTCTTTCTTTCTTTCTTTCTTTCTTTCTTTCTTTCTTTCTTTCTTTCTTTCTTTCTTTCTTTCTTTCTTTCTTTCTTTCTTTCATTTTATGTCTTTTAAACACAACAAATGTTCTGGGAGGCTGGTGAGCAAAATGCCAAATGGGTATCTTGAGCAATCTGGAGGAGTTTCATTTTACTGACTGAGAAAAGTAGTAACATAATGTAATACTGGGCCAGTTCCACCCATCTAACCTTGGAGCTGCTTTTGTGTTCAAAATGTGTAACTGCAAAGAAAAGAAGTAGGTCTGTGATTCCCATTCTTGAAACATGTGCAGCATGGAAAGCTGTAGGTGTGAATGAAGAAATGGGAATATTTCAGGAATTTGAATTATGGGGAGCTAGTCCAGTCCCTTCCCTTATGGATATCTTGTTGCCTCTGCTGATGCCTGCTAATGTGTACACACAGCACATGTGCATTAACAGGGAGGAAAGGTTCTTTTGGGGAACTAGATAATCTCCTACAGTTACATTTGCAAATAGAGACGTTGCGGGTTTTTTGGTCTACAGTGGGGAAGCTAAAAACAAACCTTTGCCGAACAACACTAAGCCAAGGGTTGTGGTGGTTGTTCCTGGTCATGCTAGGGGAGAAGCAGAGTGGGAGCCATCTCCCGTTAATGATGGTTTGCCATGACAAGCAAACACAACCAATGCCTAATGAATTTCCTCAAATTCTTCCCTTCTTGAGGATCCAGTGGGCCTTTAGAACTGAATAACTATTATGGTATTGGTGAGTGTGAGAGAGATGAGATGAGGCCTGTAAAATGTTTGGTGATCCATAATTTATTTAGTGCTCTTGGTGTTCAGCTTGTCCACATTAGCAATTGCTTGGCCTTTTTGGATTTATTGTTGTCCCACTTGAACTTGGGGGCAGCTCTAACTTCACATGTTCTGTTTAGATGTGGATATTTATGTGTAAAATGTGCATGCCTCCTGCACAAGCATTTTAGACATCAGGAGGTAGTGACTGGGAAGAACTGGGTTCAGGTATCTTAAAGGGGCAAATATCATAATCCTGCATGTGTGCGCACTTTTGGCATGATGTGTATTTTGTACCCTGGTATCCATACCCAAATACAAAATGTAAACTGACAGTTGGTCTGTAGAGTCATTCTACAGAAGTCAGTTCTGAAAGCGTGCCAGTTTGTATTATATGCCAACAATCTATGCCAACTTGGTGCAGAAACTGTGATGTGTGTTTTTTCCTGCAGATGCATTTTTAAGCTGTAAACACAATGCAAGGAAGGAAACTAATACAAGAGTAGAATGGAAAAAAGTTACAGGATCTGATGTTTCATTCGTCTACTTTGGTGGTTCCTTTGTTGGTAAGAAAATGCTGTGTTTATATTTGCGTGTGTGTATTTGTTATATTGCAGATAGCTTGTTTTCTCTGTGCAAACTGTCCCCATGTACAGGACTGCATGGAGAAATCAAAGTGTGTAGACTGTACATAGATTTGTTACAGTTGTATCACACTTTCCTTCAAAAAAGTAAAGGTGAAGTACATGTTTCTTGCCTCCCATTTTATACTTGCAACAACTGTGTGAGTTGAGTAGCCCAAGGTCACCCAGCAAGCTTCATAGTTGAGTGGGCATTTGAACCAGAGTCTCCTGGATTGAGGTTGCAGTGCTAGGAGCCATTTCTGTGATTGTGGCAGCTGGTAAAAATGGCACTATAATCATCTGCTTTATTCACATGATCCTATACACAGGAGGAATATGGTTTTAGTCATAGGTATGTTTTTGAAGATTTAACTAATGAATAAACTAAAACTGATTTGATTGCCTGAGTTCTTTTAATTGAGTGACATCCCATATATGGTTAACAGAATGTACATCTTGCATTCTGACTTCACTTATTGGCTACAAACCTGAAAGAGTGGGGTTAGAGTAGCCAGCTAAGAAATCATTTCACAGAAGTTGCGGGGGGGGGCAGCTGACGTTTTGGTGTATATCTTGTGAACCAGACCACCTAGAAATGTAATTTTAAAAAAATGAAAGCTGAGAGTCTGGAGGGTAAGCTGACTCACCTGGAGAGGATACCAAAAACCTGGGGTCTCTTGAGTGAAAACCGGACACCTAGCAACCCTAATATATAGTATTGTCCCCAAGGGGGTTCTGGTGGAGAAAATGGAATCCCCTTGCCATTTCCCTCCAGAGGCCTCCCCTGTGGAACAGTGGTGCTATGCTATGATGTGGCAACAAAGAAAAAAAATATGAAGAAGAGTAAGGGGTTTCACTCACATTTTGGGCTAGAGTTCTTATTTGAAAACTTTCTACCGAGGCCTACAAAAACTTACTATATATTAAAATAACATATGAAATTTGTGTTCAAGACTTCAAATACCTTAATAAAGTAGCCCATCTGAAATGTAGGGCTGGAAGAATATTCAAAAGAAAATAAATATCTTGAGGGTGGGGAGGGGCAAACCAGCATTTTAGGTTGGAAAACTCATTTTTTCTCATTCTTTTCTCCATTTGGAAAGGAAACCAGCATCTTTCCAAGATACTTTTCTAGCCATCTCTCTCTGTCTTTATTCTTCTATAGGCAGTTTTGAAGGTCGAGCTGAACTATTGCATTCAAACATTCACATTAAAAATGTGACTAGAAAAGATTCTGGGAAATACCGTTGTGAAATTAGTGCACCCACAGAACAAGGACAAGAAGCAGGGGAAATTGAAATCTCTCTTACAGTGAAGGGTAAGAGTCTAAACAAAGTTATCTGAAGCTTAAGTACTGCAGCTACATTTGTTTTTAATTTTCATTTGCCACCTGATTACAGATGGAAATATTCTAATATTTTAAACACTATTTTAAAATTGCATTTTGTTTTATGTCATTATTTTACTGTTATCTCAAATGTACATATCCATTGGGTGAGGGATAATTTTCATTGAGTTGTTATTTAGCGTAGCACTAAGCAAAATGTTCTGTGAGTGCAAGGATTTCTACTTGTGCAATAGAACGATCTCCCCCTCTTTTCCCCCTCTCCTCCCCTCACATGCCCTAAATCTGTTCTGTGGGCTGTCTCAATCCTCCAAAGCAGATTTAGGAATGTCATGGAGGGATAAGGGGGGAAATCCCATTGCGCTAGTGCAAAAAGTTAGTTGAATACTGCTCATTGAGTGAGTGGTGTTCAACACACTAAAACCAATGATTTTGCACAGACAATGGGAACTAATTTTAGGCATTCTAAAACAGATTTTTTAAAAAATTGTACATCTTATATTTTATCTAAAGCTGTGAAAAAGAAAGTCTGTATAAAAGGCACCTCAGATCAGTATTTTGTTTACAACTAGCTAAAGATTATGTTACATCTGCTGATTCATTGTTGAAGAATATTTATGTAACACTCGCTTACATTAATTTTCAGTGGGATAGTACCAGAAGTGAGGGAATAGTACCCATAAATGTTGATAAAGTAAACCACTCCATTCAGCTACCTTAATTAGATCAGCTTGTGAGCAAATATGCAGGTTTAGCCATACCAGTATTTTATTTTTAAACAGATGATGTCATTTTCTAGTCCCATCAGCTCCTCCGGTTTGTGAAGTGCCCAACTCGGCTATGACTGGCACTGTAGTGGAACTACTATGTAAAGAAAATGAAGGTGTTCCTCCTTCAAAATACAGATGGTATAGGAATGGCATTCTTCTGGAGAGGCCAATCTCAGAAAGTGTTCAAAAAGACAGAGTTCCTTATACCATGAATATTACAACTGGAACACTGGTGAGTTAACACCTATTTAATACCACTTAGCACTTGACACAAAAAGGCTAACTTTTTGCTATGGTAATACTGAGGAATTTCAATGTATTATTATTATTATTATTAATTTATTGCCTGCCCTTCACCAATAGGTCCCAGGGTGGGTGTCGGGGCCCTGTTGTGTTTTTTGCATCACAGTTGCATAGAAATATTGCAAAATGATATCTCGCATCATACAGGTCCTCACATCTTCTGATATATATGCACAAATATGATGTGAGCTTCACCCATACAATAATAAAATAGGTGGAGATGGATTGCAAAGAACAGGGTAACATTAAGAAAATGGGATGCATTAGAAAAGCAGAGATACAGTACTTATATTGCCAAATGCCAGCTGGAATAACTGAACTAAGCTTTGTTGCTGCCAAAGTATGGCATGGACAAATCTCTTGGTTTTGATAAAAATAAATAAATCACTGTCTAGCTTATTTTGCCAGAAACCACAGACTTCAAGTTGGCTTGGTTGAAATAAATCACAGTTAATCTTAACCATAGTTTGTTGGTTTGGACAAGATGACAAGCCACAGTTAAAGAAAAGCGAAAGCTTCCTTAACTCCTCTTCCAAGCTGCATAAGAGGAGAGGGGAAGAACATGAGCCAGAGGCTTGCTGCAGCTCATTCACATTGCACTAAATTAGTGCTGACATCTTAACACTGCCTGTGTTTGAGGAAAAAATGTTCAAAAATAAATCCCATTTGCCTGTAGATAGATGACTCAGATATTTTGGGCTAGTGGTGGACTGAATTTACCTCTCCATTTTCATGGAGCACCACCCATCTGGGAAAGTGGAGAGGGCTTTTTTTCTGGGACTGGCAAATGTTGAGGGTGATCTGGCACAGGAAGAGAAGCTCAGAAGGCTGCACAGACAAGGGGTCTAACTGGCTGTAATAGGGTTTTTCTATTTTCTCAATACTTAAAAAAACCATCCTCTTGTTCATAAAGAAAGTGAAGCCAACTCACACCACACCCCAATTCTCAGGCTGTTTTATTTTTGCCCATCTCTCCCCACCAAAAAGGCTGAAGTAGCTTGGCTGAAAATGTCAGCCTGCTGGCTGTGATTTGATCACCTTCTATCTCATTGTGTTGTATGTCACACGGCCACTTCTCAGAGTATATGCATGCACTCAGTGGCAGCTGGTAACATTTGACCTGAGAGGGCTGCAATTTTTAACCTTCCTGTTTTCATCACAATGGGACTTGTACAGCACTTGTTTAGGAATGTGTTTCTAAACACACGTATAGAGTGCCACTGTCTCTTCACTACAGAAAACAATAGTTATTCTGTGCATGTCTCTGGACGGGGAAGAGCTTCCATGTAAGAAGGCCCAAGTATGATTTTTAGACAAGGTAGACTCCACACCTCTTAATTAAGGTAGAAACACATTCACTGTTCTGCCAGTTCCAGTGCATCTCCACCTCTCTCTCCTGAAAAGGGGGGCACACAACAAGAGTCAAACACCTCCCCTTTTCACTGTGAAACCTGGTGAGAGCAGCTTGAGTGTTTTTTTGTTTTTTGTTTAAAAAATTAGCTTTAACGATTTCACAACTGATTGGCAGATCAACCCATTCCCCCTCCAAGTGTGACTAATGGAAACAGTTTGTTCTGGTGACTAGTGTATTCACAGAAATTAGGCCATATCACATGATATAAGTTTTTGAATTCATGTTCTGATTACACCTACACATCCATTGCAAAAAAAGAAACACACACTTTTAAAATGCAAGGAACACTTCCTTCCAGTTGCATGCTGTTTTACCTCCCTCCCCCAAAAAAATCAATTTAACTTTTCATGATGTGAAACAGTTCCCCCCCCCAAAAAATTAAAAGAACAAAGTATTCCAACCAATAGACAAAAAATAAGAACATAAGAACATAAGAAGAGCCTGCTGGATCAGGCCAGTGGCCCATCTAGTCCAGCATCCTGTTCTCACAGTGGCCAACCAGGTGCCTGGGGGAAGCCCACAAGCAGGACCCGAGTGCAAGGACACTCTCCCCTCTTGAGGCTTCCGGCAACTGCTTTTCAGAAGCATGCTGCCTCTGTCTAGGGTGGCAGAGCACATCCATCATGGCTAGTAGCCATTGATAGCCCTGTCCTCCATGAATTTGTCTAATCTTCTTTTAAAGCCATCCAAGCTGGTGGCCATTACTGCATCTTGTGGGAGAAAATTCCATAGTTTAACTATGCGCTGAGTAAAGAAGTACTTCTTTTTGTCTGTCCTGAATCTTCCAGCATTCAGCTGATTATTTCATTTCAGTCAGGGCACATCAGAGCACAGATGAACATATTTGCAAAGCATGGCTCAGTCCTGAAAATGTGAAGTAATTAATCTCTGCTCATGTACATCAGACCAGACTAATCGTAATCAGCCGCTGTTTTGACATTAGGGAGAATATCATTAGGGAGTCATTAGGGAGAATATCTTCCAGGTTTGGGGAAGGATGTGGAGTCATATCCAGACAGGCATAGAGCCCAGATTTTTCATTTTAGAAAATCACTGACAAAACTCACGAAGCTAGAAAAAATAGCACCAGCATTTTCCTCCATTCCTCTGCATTTAAGATAACCTGAACTTAAGCTAAGGGAGGGGCTTGTTAAAGCAGACCTACACACCTTTTCTGGAAGTATTCTGTTAAATACTCTGGAATTGCACGTGGCTCAGATCAACCTGCCTTGCTTCACCCAGCAGCTGCTGCAGCTTTTAGTGAGTGAATGTAGGGAAATGGTTAATACAGACTTTATTGCAACGCTAGTTATCCTCCATGCCCCGATTCACAAAAATAAATGCAAAATGATTAAGTAAATATATATAGAAAAAGATTCATGCTTGCTTGCTTACTGTCTGCCAAGGTTACAAAAAATATTAAGCAAAGGGGGGGGGGAGCCTGTCTGTTGGTGATACCTGCGGAAACCTCGCCACGGTAGAGCTGTTGCTGCCGCCACCACCGATACAACTTTTGGCTCCTCATGCCTCTTCCCTTCTCTGGCGCCTCTTTGAGTGGCTTGGTGTGACTAGGGGCTTATCCGCATGGGAGCCCAACTTTGTACTAATGATGCTTTTACCATTGTAATAGATTTTCGAGGTCCACACTTCTTGCTCAATGGTAGCTTCCAATCTGCTGTTTTCCATTCACACAAGTAGGATCCTCTGGGAAGGATTAGTATTGTTGTTTCCTTGTGGTCCTGTCCTCTAATTTTACATGTTTGCTCCCTCTGGTTGTTTGGGCTTCAAGGCTGAAGCCTGAAGAGTGCCTCAGCATGCAATTGATAAGAAACAATGAAACTGACTAGACCCCCCACTTCTCACAAGGAAAGCATCCTGGGCGGGAAAAAGGCTGGAGGAGAAAGGGAGATTAGATACTCTGGAAATGGAGCCCATTGCTTGCAAATGATAAACTCACTTGATCAAAATAATAACACAGAGACAGGGAGGGAGGTGGTTGTTGTTTAAAATGGCTCCCTCTGGACAAAGTTCTGTTGAAAACTAAAATATGATTATGGAACAAAGTGGCGCTGACGTAAATTGTTGACGGGGGAGAGGTGCAATTGGGGATTTGTTTTGCCCACACTTACTCCCTTCTGCTGCAGCTTCCCATTATGAAATCACCAGGCAAGTCTAGGTGAGAAGCCTGGTAGCCTGGGATGGAGCCCCACAACAACCTGTTGCTCTCCTTCAGCTTCCCCAGCCTCTGTGGCTGGGATTGATTTGCAAGCCAATCCTTCTGTTTTCTGAGTGATTTAGACTTTAATTTCCCCCCCCCCCCCGGGCGTTCTCTCTCCACCCCCCTTTCTTGTTTGGGACTTACTTTGAAAGTGGGAGAGAGTAGTGGAAGTTGTTCTTCAGCCCAGGGATATGAAATGAATGAATGGAGGAGGAGGGGGTGGGCATAGAGAGGGGAACAATTGACTCATCCACTTAAGAGCATCAGAGCAAAGTGTCTGCAATCCCTAGAGATATGGAGACATTTTTGCCTTCCCTTTTCGGATTATATCAGGATTGGGTTAATACGGATTTAAAGGGGAAAATGGCGTGATAGCTTCTGATTGGCTGCAACATCATGTGAACCATGCAAATTAAAAGAGGATGCAAGTAGCACCAGATACACAGTAAATCGCCATGTGGATAAGCCCTTGGTTCCAAAGTTGTCTGTCCCCCAATGCTCTTTGTTTTTCCATCTTCTGTCTTTGCTCTTCGGTCTTCAGTCCTTGCTGGAATGGCTGCAGAGAGAGGAGGTGGGCTCCCTTAAATAGCCCGCGAACTGAGGGGCTAGTTTGCCTTCAGGTCCACCTGCAGGCCTGAGCCCTGACGAAAGCCAAGCAGCCAGCCGATTGGCTCCCCCGGTGGCATCCCACCTCCCCCTCACTGGCACTGGGTGGAAAGATGCACTCAAGCACAACCTCCTTTTCCTTCCCTCCAGACATCCCACTGATCCACAACTCCGGCTCTTGGTAAGCCAGGAACTGTGATTTGTAGCAGTACCCATCAGCTGGATCTGCTGGCATGTTTGGGGTCTGAGGGGGCCTCCTCTGAGCTCCTGGGCCCTTGGTCAGTGCCCAGGCCTGGCCTTAAGCCAAAAAACTTGCTCAGTAGCCTTGTAGCCACCAGGAGGCAAGGTGCTGGATTTAGACCTGTGTTCCCTGCAAGAACACACACAATGTAAGAGGTAGCTTTATTAATAATAATTTTAAAAGTGCAGATGTAAAATATAAGTGCATCAAAATACAAAAATACATAAAAAGAGCAGCATAAAAAAACTTTAACCCAGTTCAGCCAAAAAGGTTAGGCACAAAACATCTAAATTCAAAAAGGAAGTTAAGAAATCACTACAGGACTAAATAACAAAATATAGCTGTATCTCTCTATACATACCAACAGAGTCAGGTCAGGAACAGAAGACAGTGGGTAATGAACAAAGGATTTCAAAATACTTTTGTGGGATCAGCATAGCAACCGTGAGGCAAGTCCTGAGGCCAATCAGAAATGGCAATGGGACCAATCAAGAGGCAAAAATGAATAGAATCTTCGGGACCTGGGACAGACGCTGACCATTCAAAAGGATAGCTTGGGCAGACGTTTCCAGGCCTACACCTTGGTGAACTTTGAGCATTTTAGCATGTGTTTTTAAATTGTTTTTATATTGTTTTGAATTTTAAAATTGTGTTTTAAATTGTTTTTAAAATATGTTTTTAAATTGTGTATTTGTTTTAATGTTTTTGATTGCTGTAAACCGCCCAGATAGCTTCGGCTATGGCGCGGTATACAAGTGCAATAAATAAATAAACAAACAAACTTCACAACTATGGACTGTGAATCTAATTAACAAGAACAACCACAGTGTGGAGAAACTCTCGTATGAGAGATAACACAAGTGCAAGAAATAATCTCACCTTGCCAATCAGCTGAAGAAGCTGGTAAAAAGATGCTTCTTTCTCACAGGCCAGCTAGCAGCTCTGATTTTACTCTTCAGATTCACATAAGATGAATTCCCAGAATTAGTCATGGCAGAGCCAAAACAGGCTTTCTTTACACTCAGGACAACAGAGACACCAGGAGCCTTGCTACTAGGGCTAAAAAGCAGGCAGTTCTGGAAGGGACCTCTTTGCCATAACTATATTTTTAAATTAGGATTGGCTGAGTGGTGCAGATAGCTGATTGGCCAGAGATCAGTAGATTGACAAAAATGTTTGCAGAGTTTCTCCGAGTTCAAATAGAAGTATAAAATGTTTTTAGAACAGAGAAGAGTGTGTGGATTTATGATTTTGTGATTTTTTAAAAAAATTGCTTGACATTCTCAGGGCTGTGCCCTACTAGCCCTAATGGACCAGCCTACATTGCATGCCCTGTTATAGTATACATTTTGTTTAGACTTCCTCTGGCAAAAATGTAGGTCCAATTTATTTCAATAGTTTTAGATCAGTTGTCAGACAGGCTAACCATTTTTTATTCTGGAAAACTGTGTTGGCTTCTAAATTCTGAGCTCTAACACTCAGCTCTATCTCTCCCTGCCACCTGATTGCAGGGAGGGAGTGCTTATCCTAAACCAGTGCCTGGGGGCTGTGAAGGGCTGGAAGTGGGCTAACAAACTTAATCCAGACAAGACGGAAGTACTGCTGGTCAAGGGGAAACTGCACCAGGGATGGGGTTGCAACCTATTCTTGATGGGGTTGTACTCCCCTTGAAGGAGCAGGTCCGCAGTTTGGGAGTCCTCCTGGATCCTGCCCTGCTACTTGAATATCAGGTGGCTGCAGTAGCCAGGAGTGCTTTTGGCCAACTCAAACTGCTCTGCCAGCTGCATCCGTTCATGGAGGCAGTTGACTTGGCCAGTGACACATGCATTGATGACATCGAGGCTTGATTACTGTAACACACTCTATGTGGGGCTGCCTTTGAAAACGGTTCAGAAATTGCAGTTGGTTCAAAATGTAGTAGCCAGAATGTTAACTGGAGCACGGCGCAGGGAGCATATCACCCCTGTACTTTTTTGACTCCACTGGCTCCCAATTTGTTTCCAGGCCCAGTTCAAAGTGCTGGTTCTGACCTTTAAAGCCCTAAACAGCCTTGGACCAATATACCTGAGCGACCGCTTACGCCCATATGTACCTGCCTGGAATTTATGTACATGTTTGATTTCATTTTTGTAAGCCGCCCTGAGTGCCCTATTATAGGGTAGAAGGGCGGGATAGAAATATTTTAAATAAATAAATAAATAAATTCACTTCATTGTCATTTTAAAAAATGCAAGGGGATGCACTGGATATGTAATATTAATTTTGACCATTCATTCTCAATCTTGTTAACAGATAGTGTATCTCACTTCTTTCTCTCTCTCTTTTTAAACCAGCTATTCAATCCTGTTTCAAAGAATGACACTGGAGAATATTACTGTGAAGCTGACAATAATGTTGGACAGCCTCAGAAATGTCCTGTGAAGCGAATGCAAGTTGGTAAATGTCAGATTCAAATGAGGCCAACCAACTCTGAGATGAGAATGTGTCTTAATTTATATGACAAAGTTGGGAAACTAAAAGGCTTTAGTTCATCTTCTATATTCAAACTCCTTCATGTGGCGTATGTTTAAAGACCCAATTTGGATGCTTAAAAAAGAAAGAATATTTTAAGCAAAAATGCATTTTGCAAGGCCCTGCCACATTTTAAAGTTAGGTCAGGTTTATTGAATGTATACATTGTTTCCTTCTAAAGAAGCCCCAAAGTGATTTACAGCCAAGTAAAAGAATACAATGCTAAAGTCACATGAACACATTAAAAATAGAATTAACAATAACATTCCTTATAACAGGAGCTGGCCAATGCCGGGGAAAACGAAAAGTCTTTGCTTGGTGCTGAAATGATATATAGTGCAGGGCTGAGGAGTCTGTGGCCCTCCAGGTGCTGCAACCCCCATCAGACCAAGCCTACATGACTAATGGTCAAGGATGATGAAAGTTGTAGTCCAGGAACATTTAAAGGACCACATGTTCCTTATCTGTTGTAGTGAAAGCAGCGCATTCTGATCCAATAAAAGGTACATCAAAACAGCAGGTTTCTAGCTGCAGGAAAGCATGGAAGTGCCATGTTTCTTTATGCTCTGGTTATTGAGTGAGTGAGTGTGTCATCCAGGATAGCTGCCAATATCATCATGCCGTTATACAAATATATGGTGAGGCTGTATTTGGAATAATGTGCAGAATTCTGGTGGCTTCACCACAAAAAGGACATTAAGGAGCTGGAAAAGGTTCAGAGAAGAGCAACCAAAATAATTAAAGGGATGCAGCCACTCCCCTATAAGAAAATACTACAGCATTTGGAGCTTTTTAGTTTAGAGAAAAGGCGACTAGAGGTGTATAAAATTATCCATGTTACAGAGAAAGTGGGAAAAGAGCCACTATTCAATCTCACGTATTCCATCTGAGCCAATAATCTGGTAACTGTGTGGTATAGACGTAGTTCAAAGCCAGTCAGATACAGATATTATATTTAACAATGGTATTTACATTTATTTATTACAAGATTATTACGTGCACAAGCATCTCTGATTACTGTAAATAGTACGATATCTTCACATGAGTGTACACTTTGTTAACTTGTTACTGTCATTTTAATTGCCAACAACTTACATTGAACTGTTAATGTTATACTAAGACAGCTTTAAGGAAGCAGTTAGTTGTCCTATGAAAACCCTTTAGCCAAATTGTTATTTTATTCTCTCCACCCCAGTTAAGGCACACCAACACTATAAACTGAGGACTCTGCTGGAAGCCTATTTTTCCAACCTTTAACTGACCTATTGAAGCTCAGGGTTGTCTTACTGTACCCGAAATCTTCCCTCTGGTGGTACTACCGATCTTCAAGACCTATATTTGAAGCTGCTTCTCACTTCTCCCCCTTAGTGCTGGAGATTCTCCCCTTGTCAGCTGGTGTTTAGGTTACTAATTGGTGCAGATCACTGTGAAGATGTAACTTGGTTGGAAAGCATTTGATAAAAATCGTGTAAGCTGCTCTGACCTTTCTGTAGTGGAACAGGACAAACATTTCAACATTAGGAGCTACCAATTCTAACGTTCCAGTGCCTTGTAATCTTTTATTGCATTATCTTTGCAGCAGCATTATAAAATAGATCCCTATTCTCAGTAGTCATTTCACTGAAGAGAGAAGCATGGGGGCAAAGCCATTCAGTATGATCATGATCAAGGTGGAATCTGAAACTGTAACTTTCATATGCACAATACTATATAAGTAAGGGTTTCATCTATCATGACGTTTTTGAGAGTGAATACATCACTAAGGGTAGAAATGCATTCACTGTTCTGCCAGTTCCAGTGCGTTTCCACCTCTCTTCTGAAAATGGGGGCACGCAACACTAGTCAAACTCCACCCCTTTTTACTGTAAAACCCGGTGGGAGCAGCTTGAGTGCATTTTTGTTAAAAAAAATCAGCTTCAAAGAGATTCCAGAACTGATTGGCAGATCAACCTGTTCCCTCTCCAGGTATGACTCATGGAAATGCTTTGATCTGGCAACTAGTGTGTTTACAGCCTACTGCCTTCTATCATGACCTTCAAATTGAAGTAACTACACTGGTAGTTGCACCCCTCAATATTTTCTTTTCTTTTGAATTCCAGATGACCTTAATGTAAGTGGCATCATAGCTGCTGTGGTGATTGTGGCTTTGATAATGGCTTCCTGTGGTCTTGGAGTATATTATGCACAAAAGAAAGGCTACTTTTCAAGTAAGTGAACATTTTGCCTTCCCTGATTTAACAAAATGTTCCCATGCTTAAATATTTGTGAACTGTGCTTTGAGGGGGGGGGCGTGTCAGCGGAAGGTACTTTTGGAGAAGGGTTGGCACATCCCGAATGGAAGGGGCAATAGAAATAAAAAGACAACATTAGTCTTGGAGTAACAGAACTGATTGCCAAGAAAGTTGTATTTCTGGTGCACATTGAGAATTATTTTTTCCCCATATGAATTGGTAATGGACAATTCCTTCAAGTAAAATACACTGTCCTTGTAATAACAAAGAGGTGAAGTCAGTGTCGCATATTCTTTTTCAATGCAGTTTTTTTTAAAAAAAATCGAGGCTAGAGACCCTCTGATAATGTTCCTGTTTCACAGTCCTTTCCTGGACAATCTTCCAAGTCTCCGTTGGAGGGCTCTAAACTTTTAATGGCTAAGCAAGTTGCAAAATTTCTAAATATTGCCATTTCCCTTAAACAGTCTAGGATTGCTTTCTGACCCCTACACCTTTTAACAATCTTAAGTATATCACATTTGTAAGTTTTTATTTGTGGCTGGTGGACCACAAATATTTTTTTTTGGTATTCAATAATAAACTGTCATGGGAACAGTCGGGTGTTTTAGTCACTATAGGCTGTAAAATATTATCTAGATCAATTTTTCACATGGTAATGGATTTAAATGGTACCTAAATCTAGGATACCAGCAGCCAAGTCATGCATCACTGCAGGAGAGAGAGAGGCCCATTCCCATGGTCTTGTCCCATGCCTCTTGGCTAATATCTGTATGGAGGATCCGCTTAGGAAAAGAGAACAATATAGTTCCATAGCAGAGTGGCAAAGGTGTCTCTGTCTGAGTGGGTGGCACTATTCACATGGGAAGGAAATGGTCCTTTGCCCGACTTTCAACAGGGATAAATGCAAAGTTCTACACTTAGGAAAAAGAAACCAAATGCATAGTTATAAGATGGGGGTTACTTGGCTGAGCAATACAACATGTGAGAAGGATCTTGGAATTGTCGTTGATCACAAGCTGAATATGAGCCAGCAGTGTGATGTGGCTGCAAAAAAGGCAAATGCTGTATTAGGCTGCATTAACAGAAGTATAGTTTCCAAATCGCATGAAGTATTAGTTCCCCTCTATTCAGCACTGGTTAGACCTCATCTTGAATACTTTGTCCAGTTCTGATCTATGCACTTCAAGAAGGATGCAGACAAACTGGAACAGGCTCAGAGGAGGGCAACAAGGATGATCAGGGGACTGGAAACCAAGCCCTATGAGGAGAGACTGAAAGAACTGGGCATGTTTAGCCTGGAGAAGAAAAGACTGAGGGGAGATATGATAGCACTCTTCAAGTACATGAAAGGTTGTCACATAGAGGAGGGCTGGCATCTCTTCTCGATTGTCCCAGAGTGCAGGACATGGAATAATGGGCTCAAGTCGCAGGAAGCCAGATTTCAACTGGACATCAGGAAAAGCATCCTAACTGTTAGAGCCATACGACAATGGAACCAATTACCTAGAGAGGTAGTGGGCTCTCTGACACTGGAGGCATTCAAGAGGCAGCTGGACAGCCATCTGTCGGGAATGCTTTGATTTGGATTCCTGGATTGAGCAGGGAGTTGGACTTGATGGCCTTATAGGTGCCTTCTAACTCTACTATTCTATGATAAGTTTAGTAAGTTTCCACAGTTTTTAGCTTTAGTTGTGAAAAGCCATCAACACAGAATAGACTGCACGACATCTTGTGGGTTCCTGCTCTCTGGCTACTGGTTGTAGCACATGTTGCTACCTCTTGGAGTTTGCAATATGTAACAAAATATATTTCAGCAGTCAGAAAGCCAGTCAGTACATGACAACAATATTTCAGTGAAACCTTAAGTACCATGGTTTCTGCATCTTACAGTTGCAACTTACTGCAACTCTACAGTAAGTTATATCTTACTTATATGCAGTTGATGTTTAGACAGAAGTTACAAATTTCTGCATTTGATTTGCCAGCTCCCTCTGCTGGGCTACAATGAAAGTACATCTCCCCACCCCAAAAATATGATTTTTTTTTTGCAAAATCAGAGTTCACTTGGGACTTTTTAAAAGCAAGAGTAGAATGGGTAGTCTGTTCTTGCTCTCTGCTTTACCAAGGATTTGTTTTCACAGAATCATTGTGCAAGAAGGGACCACATAACCGCCTGGCTGAAGTGCTAGCTGTAAAACTAGTGTAAAAAAAGTGCTAGCCCTTTATTCTTCCTATGACTAATCAAGAGGAAATCAGGCATCTTTTAGTCCCACTTATATAAAAGAATTAAGTCATTACCAATATATCTATGTATTGTCTATATATGGAAAACTAATCATGCACAAATGTTCTCTAGCTTCATCAATTACTTTATAATTTCTGGAGAACTCAAACGCTTGCTCATTATTTTGTATTGCCCCACCATGGTTTTTACTTTATGATGTCTTGGCTAAAAGAATTAGATGGCTAAAATATTAACACTTTGCCGTGATGTAATTGGAAATATCTGAAAAATGTGCCCAAAAGTAAATATTTGGAAAATCAGAAAGGAATAGGTGATCAATTTTTCTGCCAGTTCTTCCAGATAGACTTTTGTAAATGCAAGCATTAGAAAATTGTGCAGATAGGCAGTGTCAAGTTTGGGGAATGACATTTACTGTCTTTCTTTTCCTGTTTTTCTAGAAAGACATTCTCCAGGGTAAGTATAGTTACTTTTTCTCTCTGCCACTTTTGAATAGTTGAAATGTTGGCTATAGTTGCACACTACTGATCCAAGGAAACACTTTTTGAGCAGAATCTCTTGCATCAACCATAGTGGGTTGGATCCAAACTTCATCTTCCATCCACAGATGATTTTTGGAAGCAACCTGCTGGTAGAAAGGGAAGATGGGGGAGGCAACTTTTGCCAATTCTTAGCTCCCCTGTAGCCTCCATGCCATCTCTCACACTGTTATGTGCAGATGTCTGCCTGCCTCAGCCCCTTGAAGCATTTCCTCCTAGGGCAAAAAAGAACTGCAGGGGGCATGGGCAAAAGTTGCTTTCCCCCTTCTGCTCCCTCAATGAAAATATGCAAGGCAACTTTGTCCCTCTCTCTCCTTCAAAGTTTGTAATATATATACCCCAATGTTTTGCTTGTTAATAAGTATAGCAACAACTACTTTTGCCACGGGGTTGGTAAAGAAAGGTTGTATACATTTGGAAATTCATGTAACAGATGTATCTAGATAAATTCACTTACGTTTAGATAAAAAGAGTATAAGGTTTAACTGAATTACAGTAGGCTTCATAATGTGATCTTGGTGTTTTTTTTTGGCATGTTGCATCTGTTATGGACACACAAAATGAACTTAAATTTAAACCTCTAATTTTGAAATCATATGATTGGTTACCTTCATGCATGCAGGCAAGTTAGCCAGTGATGGGAACCTATGGCCCTCCAGATGTTGCTGGACTCCAACTCCCATTATCTCCGACCATTGGCTATGTTGGCTGGCACTGATAGGAGCTGGAAGTCCAACAATATCTGGAGGGCTGCAGGTTCCATATCCCTGCTCTAAGTACTGAGTCAAAATTGTGTTTCAAAAATTCCAAGCAAATTCAGTAGAAATAGTATATGAAAAACAAGCAAAGATCTATACAAGAAAAATGTATGAGGAATTAACAGTTACCCACCTCCAAATGCCCCGATGTAACAGTATACTTTCCCTCCCTTTTGTTTCAATAGCAGGAAGACAAGTTCTAAGTACAAAGCTGCAGAAAGTGAAAAGGTAAGCATCCTGCATCCATGCAACAGTGGCAAGGCTAACTCATCTGTTATGCTTGATTCTGGGAGGGTGAAGAAAATGTTCTTTCCTGTGTCTCATGCCACAACTGTAATGTACAGAAGAGCTAAGAACTGAGCTACCTAATCAACCAAATGTTTGGATAAGACTCTTGCTGGACCATACCGATACAGATGCAGGAGAGAAAGGAGGGAATTAACTTTGAACGTTTTTCCATATAAAAGTGTTTCCTTCACATAAAGAAGTCTAGCAGGTTAGAGAAGAAAACTAGGCTGGAACTCTTCTCCATTTTATGCTTGACTTCCATGTACAGGAAGTTGCTTTAAATATTTCCCATATAATTTCCCATCTGAACTGGTAAAGCAAGAGGTGCATCAAATTATTTCTACTGACATTTTACTTAGCTATTAGCTCCTCTATACATTACAGCTGTGGAAAGTAGCCCTTGCCAGAGAAAAACTGTTTCCAGCTGTCTCATTACATATTGAATGTGAGCCTCAGTCTTCAGGAAGATACATCTCCATCAAGGACCAAGTTCATGCATTTCCATATTCTTACCCAGATTACACATTAAAGACTGCCTTTTTCACCCATGACACTTGCCTTCCCATGTGATCAATGTGAACACACAAGACAGTTAATGTCATTCACACTGCATGACACTAGCTGTTGGTCTGCAGCTAGAGATGGGATGGTTTCCCCCCCTACATAATTCTTCTCCACATACTGTATGTATGAATGAATAAATGATCACAAAAAGAAACTTTAATGGGAATCAGGCTTGTACACATAGGGCAGTATTTAACCACATTCTTGCATTAGTGCAAGGATTAGACTAGCATAGTGGACTTTACCCCCCTCCCTAGCAGTGTGACCAAATCTGCCTCAGAGGGTTTGGGGAATTCCCCTGAACAGATTTAGGGGCATACTGGGGAAGAGGAGAAGGGAGAATGTTATGTCGCACAAGGAAAAATCTGTGCACTGATGGAACTTCACCTTAGCACTACACTGAATACAAGTCATGGAGACACCCAGTAGCTCTTTTTACCATCATGATGGTGGCAAGTGTCACTGAAATGGCAACAGGCTTAGGATACAGTCCACATTGAGGTTTATTTAGGCGATCTCATACTCAGGTAGGGATGCATGGAGAGAAAAAAAGTGTGTCTACTTCACGTGTGAACCAGCAGGCAGGCTCCCAAGTGAGTGCTAAAAGTGGCCCAGGTACCATCTGAAGCGGCTATTAACCTGTGACAGATTCCCATGTTTGGTAGGCAGAAGCCATGATGCATTCAGCCACAGCTGAACAATTTGGAATAAGATCATTAAGCATTGTAGAAAGCCCAGAGAGTTTAGTAGTACTGTTACTGGAGCTGCTTTAAATACTCATCGAACAGTGAAAACTTGCTCCAATATCTTTTGTTACACCAGTTGTGAAGAACCTTTGACCTTCCAGATGTTGCTGAACAACTCCCATCGTCCCTGATCATTGGCAGGGCTGCTGAGAGTTGGAATCCAACATTTGGAGAGCCGCAAGGTAGCCACCCTTGCTGTAATGCAAGGGTAGCCAACATGCAATGCTCCAGATGTTGTGGACTCAAGACTCCTGTCAGCTTCAGCCAACATTGCTGAGGTATGTTGGGACATTTGGAGGGCACCATGTTGGCTACCCTTGCTGTAATGTTATGGGGGGTATTGTCATGATTATTGGTAGTTAATTGACATTGGGGCAAGACCTTCTGCTGAAAATGTCTGAATTATCCTAAGTTATCTTTTCCCCTATTAATTCTTCCCACTTAGGATTTCAAGCACACCAAATCCTTTGTTATTTAAAGGAAACTCATCCTCTAAGGATCACCAAATAAACATTTGTTGGAACAGAACATCAAAGGGATGCTTGGACTCCATTCTATAAATATTAAGAGTGGTACATGCAGAAAACCAATAGCAAAGCCAAGGCACTATTGCGAAAAGCTGAGGGCATGATTGTCAAAAGTTGCTTTTAACTTAGTTTGATAGTGCTTTTTCTAATATTACTGTGGTTAGGCACACACAATTCTAAGGGATTTCTTGCTGTATTATGTCCTCTAAAGGGTATTAAGGTTAGGAGCAGGTAATGAACTACATGCATAATTCTGGTCACTGTGTCTCAAAAAGTATACCGTGAAACTGGAAGAGGTGCAGGAAGGGGCAAGCAACATAAGCAAAGGGCTGGAACAACTTTTCTGTAAGGAAGATTTATAGAACTGTAGAGGAAGTGGCTAAAGAGAAGGATTTCTACCTTTCTCATAACTTAACTGGATGGGTCATCCAGTGCAGCCAATTGGAGTCCAAACAAACAAAAGGAAGTAGTACTTTACACAAGTACATAGCTAACTTGTGAGATTTGCTGCCTCAATGTGGCGAGAGCCACTAGTCTTTAAAAGGGAATTGTACAAATTCATGGAGGATAAGACTGCCAATAGCTGTATGCTAGCTGTGAGGCTGCTCGCTCAGGAACAACAGCGAAGAGAATTACTGTCTTCCATGTCCTACTTGTGGGCTTTCTAGATGCATTTGGCTAGCCTCCTTGGGAAATAGGATACTGGTTTGCAGAGGGAGGACTCTGGTGTTTTTATGAAGCCCTCTTTCTAGGAAGACCTGTGTGACAGGATCAAACAATCTGATGTGGTCATTGTTAATTGTTCTGGGGCCAGATTTTGGGATGGGGCAGTGGATGCTTCTAGGAAAGCCTTCCTTTTTACACCACCACAGACATCAAGACAGTTGTAACATTATTACAGAGGAGCAACTCTGACAGAACTGTCCAGTTAGAATTCTGCCGTTGAGCGAGCTTGGTGTGGAAATAACTGTGAAGCAGGAACAGACCTGACTTCTTGACCTTAGTATCTTCTCCACTCTTACATTTTGTCTAGGAGGTAGTTGCTTCTATCTGCCCAATTGCTGGACCAAGACAGCCAGAACCTCAGTAGACTTCAGGTATAGGATGTGGAAGTATTTTCCTTGGTTCTAGTGTAGATAATCCACATGTGGATATCTAGGCCTATAAACAACTTTATTCCAGCATGTTTGTAAGCTATATTGAAGGCCTAAATGGTGGGAAGGCAGCATAGAAATCAGTTAAACTCTGCTATTTAGGGGCTTTTCACTCATAATTGTGAAAAAGTGTTTAAAGCAGTTTTTGCATCCATTAAGTGCCTTGACAGTTTCAGACCATATAATCAATAATGAAATTAAGCAAGTGTAAGTTTGTTAAAGTGTGCTGCATCCTTATCACTTCATTTCTTCACATTTTATTCCCTTAATCCTATTTATGAATTCTTTTCTGAGGACTGTTTGTATATTTTGCTCAAGAGAAAATCCTTTTCATCACACAATACTAATGACTGCCTTATTTATTTATTTTTAAACCCCTCTTAGATGGTATTATAAATTACCTATGCCTTGTTACTGGTGTGACCACAATGCTGATGCTTAAGACAAGTCTTTGGCATGAATGTTAGGTTTTAAAAAAATTAATAGAAGCAAAACAAATTCCTCAGATGGTTACACATCTTCACCCATCACCATTTAACCTCTCAGTTGTGCAGCTTCTTGCCCTATCCTTGTTCTGTTTACATTGTTAGCATCACTGTATCACAAGTATTTTACTAGAGAGTCTTAGTGTTTGAGAAATGTGGCTACTGTTCTTGCTGGCGCTGGGCTGGGGAACCTATGGCCCTCCAGCTGTTGCTGGACTACACTTCCAATCAGCCCAAAGCAGCATGGCCAATGGTCACAGAAGATGGAAGCTGTAGTCCTGCCTCACCTAAAGGTCCACAAGTTCCTCATGCCTACTATAGACATTAATGGTATAGTGTTATGCTTTTTGTTTCAAGGATAAAAACCAGTATATGAAATATCTTCAATCAAAGTAGAGATATTACCATGCAGGCTGTTTTGATCCATAATTAAATATCTGCATTATATTCATGGCTACAGCTAATTTAGTTCTCATGGGTAGGGCCAAAGCTTCAGATAGTATTTACACAATTTTCCTATGTAAAATATTGTTTCTTTCCTAATATAGCAGCAAATCAAGTATAATTTTCAAGCACATTTGCTTGAAGTAGCTGATGTGGACTTAGCTTTTTCTTTTCAGTTATTCACTTTTTAAAAAAACAAAAAGCACCACCAAGCTTTTAAGAACAAGTCTGGAATGACAAACATTGACTTTGATCTTGTATATGTCCAAGACTTTACACATTTACTTAGAAGCAAATCCTACTGATTTCACCCATAAGAAAATTATGTAAGATTGTCAGTCAGGAGTAAATCAATGAAAGGGAAAAAAGGAAATTTAACATAGTTTATATGTTTCAACCATCTGAGCAATTTTATTTTAACAAATGTAGTCTATATGCAGTGGTCTGATAGACCACATTTCCCATCTACCGTATTATAAAGACAGGCTATGAGTCTGCTTGCATAAAAGAAATAAGCAGAGTATTAAATTAGACTACTGGAATCCATCCTACATTCTCATTCAATTACTTCTTCTAGTACCATGACTTATATAGCCAAGTGGAGATGACCACACACAAAAGGAGGCATCAGCACACTCTGAGCAGTCCCACAATATGTAGAAGTACAAAAACCTTTACCCCCCCCAATAAAAAACCCAGTCCAGTGAGCCCAGCGTAGTACCAAAAGAATGCTAATAGTTGAAGAAAAAACTGAAAATGGGATGGGAAGGACTGGACTGGCTAGAAAAGGAGAATGGAGGAAAACTCAGATACAAAAATAGTCCAAGAGAATTATCTCATTGTCTGGATAGGTGACTTCCTGATTTATACTAAAGTTATTTTTAAGTAGCCTTGTGACTCGAGAGCAGAAGGAAGGCACATTCTGGTTTTGGCCACAAGACCGAGGGCTACTGGGAAGCACCCTCTGCCTCCCAAGAATGGCATCATAAGGGGGAGACCAACTGAGCCCCATCCATTAGCTCCAACAGGTAGTTGGGACTGCAGAAGCAAGGGGGAAAATAAACACTCTGGTCCCATCCACTGGCCAAAGAACAAGAGCTACCAATTGCTATTCAAGATCAGCCTGACTTGAACTGGATTTAAGTGCTCTTCTCTTACAGCTCATTGCTTAGTTCTGACCTTGAACTGTACTTTTATCTTTTCCTTCCACTCCTTTCCTTGTATGTAGTGTCTTTTTAGTTTGTAAGCCTGAGGGCAGGACTTCTCTTTTTAGCGATGCAAGCCACTTTAGAAGACAGTAACTGTCAAAAATGGGATAAAACAGTAGACAAATATCACAAGGGATAGATGCAAAAACTGCCCACTGAAATCAGTGAGGAAATACAAGATTTACATGCAGCTAGGATTGGGCACCAAATGTGTCCACCCACTGCCCCAAAGGAGGAAAAAAACCCAAACAGCCCAATGAAGACTACAGACTGCATGTTGGAGGAAAATAAGGTGCATGGAGTGGAGTAACCTCGATCCTGTATAGCAAACACCACACTGCAGTACTTTATTCCAGATCTCACTTGTTCTTACAATTTTTCATCAGCTGAGTAAAAAAGCCTATCAGAAAATATACTGCATTATATT
Source organism: Rhineura floridana (assembly GCF_030035675.1). NCBI lineage: Eukaryota > Metazoa > Chordata > Lepidosauria > Squamata > Rhineuridae > Rhineura > Rhineura floridana. The sequence continues at coordinate 106,633,907 of NC_084484.1, read as the reverse complement.
GAAATATTTGGTAAGTTCTCCCATACAGAAGCTGTCTTACACATGAATGAACAAGGTCTATATTCTACAGAATTCAGAATTCCAATATGCACATTTGAACACTGAACTGTTTATTTAAATTACAACTGCAGGCCTTTTCAACACCTCCAGCCTGACACTGCTGCTTCGTGTATACATGATATCACATCACTTCTGGTCCTCTTCAAATTTGGGCTCTGTCATTTGGGGTGGGGGAAAGAAAAAGAAAATTATCTTGAAAGCAAAGATTTCTAAATGTAGTTTTACAGCTTCATTCCAATGTCAATTTTCTAGAAATAAAGAAGCTTTAGCTTTGAAATTATACTATGACCTATAACAATCTGCAAGAGGAGGATCAGCAAGCACTGCTGGGGCATAACACTCATTCCTTTCAAAGCAGGCTGTCCACAGATTAACCCAATCCACTGAAATGAGAGTTGCACAAAAGCAATGCTTGCTAAGTTGCTTCTGAGGCAAGTTGTTACTACATTGAAAAATCAGATGCTTTGCTAGAGGCATAGAGAGGAATGCACAAACAAACCTAGAAAACTCTATGCCACAATGCAAACTGTTTTTTTAAAAAATGGATATGGTCTCTTTGGTTACAGATCTCATAATGCAAGGTATGAATGCACAAAGATATTACTGGAAACAGACTGTTATTACGGCTATGCAGAAAACATGCATATAAACAGACCTCCATAACATTGTATGTTATAATCAGGTATAACATTTGGGCCCATTTACTATTCACAAATTGAAGTTACTAGCAGTTTACAGCAGTTTGTCTTAAAGCAAATCCTGAATATATTACATAAAATATTTAAAAATACATGAAAACATCTGGAGTAACTGAGTGCAATCAGTACATTTTTTTAAAAAAACTTTATATGAAGAAATACAACACAATACAAGTTGTACAAATATAGTGGAGAATGACCTTAGCTTCATTTCCTGAGTAAGAAAGCAACATGACATTTATCTCAGCATATGAGCCCATATAGTCCCATGCACCAATTAGTATGGTTCAGAATTTCTAATATCAATTTTCCACTCAAGTGTTTATACATGACTAAACTAGACATGAAACTGAAAAGCTTACCCGCAAATTTGAATTCTGGAAATTTGGTCATGTCTCCACTACCATATAACCGTTGGAGCTTCGTAATTTGTTCATGCATTTCTTTATCATATTCTGGGCCAACATCAACAGGGCCACCAGTTTTCCTAAAATAAACAAAAAAGCAATGAGAATTAATTGATCCTGGATAACTTTATAGTGAGCGAGAATCTAAATCAATCTCTTTGTCATGAACGCTGGATGATCACAGGGAACTTGTAGCACAAATAATGATAGACAACTTGATCTTTAGTGTACAGTAATGCCTATAAAGTTTTCACGCTACATGAATTGTAACCCTTATAACCTTACTACAGAATAATTTTAAGAATTAGAGTCAATGCTGTATAGAGGATGGAGTATTTGACTTAGATCAGGAAGACTCAAATTTCACTCAAACAGGGATCTCTCTCTCTCTCTCTCTCTCTCTCTCACACACTCACACACACACACACTCACACACACAGTTCAGCCTACCTCTTAGAACTGTTGCGAAAATAAAACTGGAGAGTGCTCAGTCTTGGAGTACTTAAACATAAAAAAACAAATTGGGTGTGGTCTTCCAGATATTGTTGGGACTACAACTTCCACCATCCCTGACTGTGTTGGCTGGAGCAGATGGGAGCTGGAGTCCAACATCTGGAGGGCCACAGGTTCCCCATTCCTGATACAGACAACAAATCCAGCCTTTGAATGTATTATAGTTTTATAAGATGGGCAAGATTGTGGCTTATGTTCAGAATATGGCAGTGATCAATGCTGTCAGCAAGCCCCCGCCAACGGGGAACTCAGTGTAGCTGACCCGACTGGGACTCGCTGTCAGCACTCATCAGTGAGCCTCACTTGCAAAGGAACAACTGGGAGCTCATTCCTTTGCAGCCAGATCCTTACCTGTTCCACACCCGATGTCACAGGGGGCATGGCTATGGGAAAAAGGGCTCACTGACCAAATTAGGACCTCTGCTACTCCTAACTAGCCCACGAGGTGGTGATTCCCCACGTCTGCTTTTATATTTTAAAAGATTGATATTCCACCTATTGATCAAAAAGATTTTTTAAGCCAGCTTAAAAGATTATATAGCTCAGCAAAAAATCTGTAGGAGAGACATCTATGAGAGATGCTGAGAGGACACAAGGTCTCCAAAGCTTCTACTCAACTCTCTGGTGTTCCTGCCACCACTGCTGCTGGAGCCTGTACAAGGTATGTCTAGGGCATATGCTCCCCCATACACCATTGAATTTTGAAACAAAGATGAGTTGCTGTGGGGGGCTGGAGGTATCTTTTAAAGCAAAGTAAATTGAGGGGGCCCCAATTACCGTAGTGATGGGCAAAGGAAGGTATGGCGCTGTGAGAAGGACGTGCCAGGTAAGGGGAACGCGGTCCAGACATGTTGTGGCTGTGCCTTGTTCCGGTCCTTCCCACACCCGCAAGGTCGTTGGTAGTCCTATCAGCCAACTCTCAGATCTCCAGTTGCTGTTATTAAATGCCAGATCGGTATATAATAAAACCTCCCTCGTCCACGATTTGATTGTGGATGAGGCAGCTGATCTGGCATGTATAACCGAGACCTGGGTGGGTGAGCAGGGAGGAGTTGGTCTCTCTCAGCTCTGCCCACCGGGGTACTTGGTTCAGCATCATGGTAGATCTGAGGGTCGGGGAGGTGGGGTTGCTGTCGTCTATAAGAGTTCCATCTTACTCACCAAGCACCATGTTCATTCAGTTACTGGCCTGGAGTGTTTGCACCCTGTATTGGGCCAGAGGGACAGGCTGGGAATCCTTTTGGTGTACCGCCCACCGTGCTGCCCAATGGCTTCCCTAACTGAGCTGGCGGAAGTGGTCTCGGATATATTGTTGAGGTCCCCCAGACTAATAGTACTGGGGGATTTCAACATTCATGCCGAGACCACTTTGTCTGGCGCGGCTCAGGACTTCATGGCTTCCATGACAGCCATGGGGCTATCTCAATATGTTAGTGGTCCAACACATGTATCGGGGCACATTCTAGACCTTGTTTTTGCTACTGAGCATGGGGAAAGTGATCTGGATGTGGGGAGTTTTACAACACTCCCTTTGTCATGGACAGACCACTGCTTGCTGAAGTTTAGACTTTCAGTAACCTCTTCCCTCTGCAAGGGTGGGGGACCTATTAAAATGGTCCGCCCCCAGAGACTAATGGATCCTGAAGGTTTTCAAAGGGCTCTGGGGGATTTTCCGGCTGATAGGACTGGCGCTCCTGCTGAAGCCCTGGTCGCTCTGTGGAATACAGAGATGACCCGGGCTGTAAACACGATCGCTCCTGCACGCCCTCTCCTGTGTAGAGCTCATACAGCTCCATGGTATACTCCGGAGCTGAGAGCGATGAAGCAAGATAGGAGGCGGCTTGAGCGGAAATGGAGACGAACTCCCGACGGATACAATTATGCGCTGGTTAGTGCTTCGACTAAGCTCTATGTAGGAGCAGTGAAGGCAGCTAAAAAACATCATTTTGCTGCCACTATTAAATCATCTCTTTGCCGCCCAGTGGAGCTCTTTCGAGTTGTCCGGGGGCTTCTCCATTCAAACCCTCCGGACACGGTGGAATCATCGGAGGCCCGCTGTGATCAGTTTGCCGATCACTTCCAGAATAAGATCTCATGTATCCGCCAGGACCTAGACTCTCAAGTTACAGCAGTAGATCCTAGTGAGATGTCCGGAGCACAGTCTTGTCCTGTTTTGTTGGATGAGCTTCAGTTGGTTCAACTCGAGGACGTGGACAAGGTGCTTGGACAGGTACATGCAACCACTTCGGTACTGGATCCTTGCCCCTCCTGGCTGATAAAAACTAGCAGGAATGGAACAGGTAGCTGGGCCAAGGAAGTGATAAATGCCCCTTTACGAGAGGGAGTGGTCCCGGGCTGTCTGAAAGAGGCAGTGGTGAGACCACTCCTGAAAAAGCCTTTCTTGGACCCAGACAATTTTAACAGCTACAGGCCAGTGGCGAATGTTCCATTCCTGGGCAAGGTCTTGGAACGGGTGCTTGCTGGCCAGCTCCAGGCGCTATTGGATGAAACTGATTATCTAGATCCATTTCAATCGGGTTTTAGGCCCGGTTTTGGCACTGAGACAGCCTTGGTCGCCCTGTACGATGACCTATGTCGGGAAAGAGACAGAGGGAGTGTAACTCTGTTGATTCTCCTTGATCTCTCAGCGGCTTTTGATACCATCGACCATGGTATCCTTCTGGAGAGGCTCGCGGAGTTGGGAGTTGGAGGTACTGCTTGGCAGTGGTTCCGCTCCTACTTGGCGGGTCGTCTCCAGAAGGTAGTGCTTGGGGAACATTGCTCGACACCGCGGGCTCTCCAATATGGGGTCCCGCAGGGGTCAGTTTTGTCCCCCCTGCTTTTTAATATCTACATGAAGCCGTTGGGAGAGGTCATCAGGAGTTTTGGAGTGCGTTGTCATCAGTATGCTGATGACACGCAGCTCTACTTCTCCTTTTCATCTTCTTGAGGTGAGGCTGTCGATTTGCTGAACCGTTGCCTGGCCGCGACAATGGACTGGATGAGAGTTAACAAACTGAAGCTCAGTCCAGACAAGACTGAGATGCTGTTGGTGGACGGGTTCTCTGATCGGATGGTGGATATATACCCTGTCCTGATGGGGTTACACTCCCCCTAAAGGACCGGGTTCGTAGTCTGGGAGTCTTTTTAGACTCTTCCCTCTCACTTGAGGCTCAAGTAGCCTCGGTGGTTAGGAATGCGTTTTACCAACTTCGGTTGGTAGCCCAGCTACGTCCCTATTTGAGTAAAGAGGACCTTACATCAGTGGTACAAGCTCTGGTAACCTCACGTTTGGATTACTGTAATGCGCTTTACGTAGGGCTACCTTTGAAGACAGTTCGGAAGCTACAACTAGTGCAAAATGCGGCGGCCAGATTGCTGACAAGGACCAAGCAGTCCGAGCATATAACACCTGTTCTGGCCAGCTTGCACTGGTTGCCAATATGTTTCCGGGCTAGATTCAAAGTGTTGGTATTAACCTATAAAGCCTTATACGGTGCGGGACCACGATACCTTGCGGAACGCCTCTTCCGATATGAACCGGCCCGTGCACTACGTTCTGCTACGAAGGCCCTCCTCTAGGTTCCAAGTCACAGGGAGGCCCGGAGGGTGATGACAAGATCTAGGGCCTTCTCGGTGGTGGCCCCCGAACTATGGAACAGTCTCCCCGAGGAAGTACGCCTGGCGCCGACTCTGCTCTCCTTCCGACGCCAGGTCAAAACCTTCCTATTCTCTGAAGCATTTTAAGTTACACTGATTTACTTTTTAAAATGTTTATTGTATTGGATTGATGATTGTATTTTAGTATTATTTTGTTATTCATTGTATTTTTACGCTATTTCATGTTCACCGCCCAGAGAGCTATTGCTAGTCGGGTGGTATATAAATTTAATAAATAAATAAATAAAGTTTAAACCAAAGAAATTTAAATATATATTGGAAGCGGGCAGAGTACGCCATTTGTCCTGTGCCAAAATATAACATGCATAATTGTAGGGCTACAGCCCAGAAGTCCTTTAACCTAGAGCTCTCTCATTAAAGCAACCTTGTATTTAAGCACTCACCTGGTAGCCATATGCATCAAGGAATTACATGAAAATGAGTGAATGATCTGGCAGAGGTACTCATTCCTCCTCCACCAGCTTGCTCAGTCACCTGCATGGAACTCCTTGTTTCCTATGGCTACCATGTGAATAACTGTGATGTTATCTAGACTAAAGGACTTGGGGGCTACAACCCTAATATAATGCATATTATATTAGACAGTGACAAAATAAAGTGCTGTCTCTCCTGTGTCCAGCATAGAAATCCAGCAGGCACCATAGCTAGCACAGAAATTCCATAAGATGCTGGAGGAGGAAAGGTGTTCTTTATTCCTCCATGGGAGGCTTGCTTACAAGGCTGCATTAAAACAGCCTTACTTAAAGCTTTAACTGAATTTACACCATAATTATCATATGAGGCATGATTACTTTCCACAAACAGAAGTGCTCAACATATGAAAAATACAATTGTGTAAAATGTATTTCGTAGCAGACTAAATTATTATTGACTAAATTATTATTACTACAAGTGTACTTCCAAGAACCAACTTTCAACAATAAAAAATAAATTATGGAACATTATCAAATGCCAGCTAGCTAATCACTTAGTACTAAACTGTCCATTCACTTACTGGCTCTTTGTTTTATAGTCCCTGATCTTATCCAAGAAGAGTTTCTGCACAGGATCAAGTTCCTTTGCCTTATTAAACAGAACAGCAGAAAAGCCAATGTTTCTACGCAAGTGGATGGAGATAGCTGAACGGAAAACAGAAGAAAACCTGAAGAGCTGTTGGAGAATCATGATGAGATGTTTCAGCTAGAAAGACAAAAGCATCCGTCAGTTACATCTTACATAGTCCTATTCCCATATGAACTTTCCAAATAGTTTTAGATACACCGGGAAGGCCCTCTTTCAACTTCCAGCTCACTGGGAGATCAGACTGGTTTCCACAAGAGACAGGGCATCCTAAGTTGTCATTCCAAAGCAATGGTTGTGGATTTTGCTCTGCCCATTCCCATGTTCTGCAAGCAGTGAAAGATGTCTCTTTTACAGCATGCTTTTGGATGCAGTAACACCTCAGTTAACAAATCCTCCAGGAAAGAAGCTCCTTTTAACAAAGTCTTTTGGGTGTGGAGGGGTGCACACTCTGACATAGTCAGAATGTGGCTCTTTGTCTACTGGATTGCAGGTGCTGCAGGCAGCTCTCACATGTGGCTGGAATGGCGCTCTTTGAGAGGTGGTACAGGCACATCTCCCATAAACACTACAGGGGAAGATGAGAGACGAGAGAGAAGGGTCAGATAGAGGGGGCCTCATTTGACTCCCAGGCTCAAGGTTCCCCATCCTGATCCAGCCAAAGTTAAGTCTACAGTAGATTGTTTCCACTTTGCCCATCAATTTAAAGAGAACATTACATCACAGTGGCTTATTGCAATGGCTAAAAACAACATTCTTAACTTTTAAAGCAATGCATCAATAGAACAATACAAGTTTTAAATGTGTTTTTTTAAACTGTTTTTGCAACTCCATACCCAAGTCCTTCTAATAAAGTTAAACATCCCATATGGTTCTTCTGTATAGGGTTGTTTGGGACAGTTACAAGTGGAAAATTAGGTCAGAAAGAGAGCACCAAGCAAGAGCAACAGCAGAGACTGAACCCCAGGTCTTTCTTAGTGTGCCAACATTGTTGGGCATCCGCCAAGGTTCACTCCAGAGTGGGGGGGGGTCATTGCCAACCCTAGAATGTTGAACATGTTACTGCTGTTGCACACCTCCACGCACCCCACCCCCACTCTGGAACCAACACTCGTCTGTCCTGCCCAATCAAGCTGCGGGAGCTGCCGCCACCCTCAGTTGGAACAGGCTTCAGGGAAATGTGACATTGAGATGCAAAACATTGCAGGAAAAAGGATGGATGTCTTTTTAAGACAAGGTCTTCAATTCTGAGTTTCTTTCCTGGGCATTTTTTTTCTTAATAATGTTATTTGTTATTTAGTTTAATTTTTGTAAATTGTATTGCTTTCATTGATGTATTTTTATATTTGTGTTTATTTTTCTTTGTAAGCTGCCTTGAGGGCCTATGGCCAAAAGGCAGGGTATAAATAAATTTATAATATAATAATAATAATAATTTATTCTAACTTAGACAGGCTGCTGTGCTCAACAGTGCCAGGAACAAGTGTTTTGATTCATGATGGTCCCATAAAACATGCTATGAACCCATTCAATACCGCGACTCCTTCGCCTTGGAGACTGGGACCGAAAGCCGTCACGGGAGCTACTTCGGTTTGATTTGCTGCAATTACCCTTCCTGCAATTCCGTACTACAAAGGCCGGGGGAAAGGAACTCACTTGTTAAACTCGGGGCAGTGGGGTTGAAAAAGGGAGACGGGTTTAGAGCGCCTGAAACGAAGCAGGCCAAAACTCTTCAACGATGCCCACTCTTTTACCTTCCTCACTTCTCCTCCTCGCCCGTCCGGATTCAAGCAGCAGCAGAAGCACCGCCGGTCACCTTGCTCGAGTCTACAGTCAGAGAGAGGCCCGGCCCCGCCTCCAACGAGCGCAATGGGCTTCGGGAATTTTGATTTTTTAACGATCAACCCTTTATGTTCCATCTCAGCACAATCCCACCATTCCCTCCCCCACCCACCCCGCTAACTTACCGTAATTAAACCACGAATCTGTCAACCTCGTCTGTCTCTAAAGAGAGAGCCCGTTATAAGACTTGGACACAGCGACGCGTCCTGGCTCACCGGAAACAGGGGGACCACTTCCGCTTGAAAGTAGGCGGGTGGAAATAGTAACAGCTATTTTGAGTTTTACTGAACAGCTTTCCTGGGGTGGTGGCGGTGGTAGCTTCGCAAGGAACGCTGGGAGTTGTAGTTTTCGTCCCGACGCGGAGGGGGGATTGTGTGTGTGCGCTTTTCCCCCGCCAGGGCCCCGCGCGCAAGCCTCTTCGGCCGAATCTGAGCGCGCTCTGGCCTTTCCCCGCTGGGACGGTATAAGGTCCTTGGTGTGGTTGATCCAGCCACCACGGCTGGAAAGTAAAAGGAAAAGCGGCGGGCGCTACTCCGTTTGCGGTGGGGGCTGGTTTGTTTTTGTGACGGAGACTGAGGTGGCGGCGGCAGCAGCGGCGGGTGAGTCTTGAGGCGCGAGCTTCGGGGCGCGCTGCTCAAAGGGAAGAGAGCAAAAGGGGGGGAAGAGGGAAGCGCCTCGCGCTGTATCCGGGGGGAAGGGGGGTCTCGTGGCTTCCTCGCTTCTTGTGTTTTGTTTCCGTTTCTGCCCCGCGCGGCGCGAGTCTCATTTCCGTTTCGAGTTCAAACAACAAGGAGGCGCCGCTGCGGGCGGAAGGGAGAGGAAGGCCTGGGCTGAGGCGGGATGGCTCCCTTCGCCCCTGCGGGGCCTCCTCCCCATGGTGGGTTTTGGCTTCTTTCAAATGGTGGGGCGGGAAAGAGCTCCTGGCCCTGTTCGCCTCCTTCGCTCCTGCTTGTTTTCCATCCGCCATGAAGGAGGCCTTTGGAGCACAGGCAAAAGCCCAAGGAACTTGGGCAATCCGCCGCCTTCCTCTCCATCGGGGAGGGAGAGAATCGTCTTTACACCGACATCGTCGTGTGCGCTAGGGAAATGCTGGCCGGTAACACATAGGTAGTAGCCCGTGTAGGAATCTTTTCTGTCCCCTCGCATGTATTCTGAGTAGCCCCACGATTGAAAGTGCTTAACAGTCGTCACCGTTTCGTCCCCCTGACCTACCGGGATATCTCAGCCGTCATTCAGCTGAGTGTCTTATAGTTCTGTCAAAATCGGAGGGATCATTTCAGAGTAAGGGAACATAAAAACTTCAATCATCTCTCTCTCTTTGTGTATCTGAAGCTGTGATAATCAGAGTGTGTATGATAGTAAAAGTTATTTCTTGTGTGACTTAACGTGCATTGAAAAGCTGTGTTAGAGATTAGCGTCTCTTCATAGATGATTTTCACTACATAAGCAAGCAGGCAGTACTGGTTCGTGCTAAGACAAAATAGGATTTTTTTAAAAAAAAATAGACTTGTGAAAATATATTTAGTAGTGGTTTATGTGTTAAGGAACCACTAAGGATTATGAACATACTGTATTTCCTCTCCCCTCCTGCCCTTGTTCTGTATGTACTAGTGTATTTCTAAGGATACACATTTGGAAAAGCGTTCTTCTCTATAGGTGTGTTCTAAGATTGGGATGTTATTTTTTTTTAAGGTAAGACCTCAGTTTGACAGCAATATGTTGTTGAATGTGGAATCAAAACTACATGATTGACAGAGAGATGATCTGGGAGTAACTATAATCATGGTGTTCTTTTTGTTTGCAAGTGACAATTAGAGCAATGTGCACACCTAGACACAAATTGCTTACTTTATTTAAGCGTGTCTGTGCTGTAACCCTAAAGTCTGATGGTTCTTGCCACTTTAACTATCCTTAATCAGATAGACTGATAATTTTCCCAAATCTGGCAGCACGTTATTGTAATAAATGAAATAACACTTTGAAAGTCCTCAGCTTCTTGAAAGCTATGTTTTCCTGTTCTCTTGGAGAAAACTACGCCACACCTGGATAGCTTAAGATGGAAAGTAGTATAACAGTACAAAATCACATAATAAATAGTGCATCTCTTTAGTGTTTAGTGTTTAATTTCAGCACTCTTCGTATCTAAACTAAAGTGAGACTGGCATCCTTATCCTAACCATTATTGTTTCATAGTAAAGTCCCACTGATTTAAATAGAATTTACTTCCAAGTATCCTAACCTACATGGAAGTCCCACTAGACCAATAGATCTTATTTCCAAGTATAGACTGAATGAACTAGTAAAGTATATTTCATTTGAAGCTATTACTTCTATTTGCATATAACATGTTTAAAAAATCATTCTGTTTTGCAGGTTGCGTCTTGATATATTTCAGCCATGACTAAAAGAGAAGCAGAAGAACTGATAGAAATTGAAATTGATGGAACTGAGAAACAAGAGTGCACTGAAGAAAGGTATACAGGAGGAGTGTGTGAATGAATTTCTTTCAGAGTTACCTTTCAAACTAAGCAAGAAGAGTAGAGTGCTTACTGTATACCTTTTTTACTGTATTGCATAGACGAGTGGTAGCTATTCTTCTGTTCAGGGGCCTGATGTGGCCCTCCAAGCATTTTTCTGCCCCCCAACCCTATGAAATCTGGCAGCCACAATAAATATTATTAATTAAATTTATATCCTGCCCTTCCTTCAAAAGGCAAGACACACTGCTGGGGTGGGCAGAAAGGTTTAAGCCCCAGCACCCTAATGGAAATGCAAATCACCCACTTCCCAGTCATCAGATTGATCATTTAAAGAGCAGGGTGGACCAGTAATTGCCTTTTCTCCGCTTTTTTCTCCCGTGCTCTAATTCCCTTATTGCTGATGTAAACTTGGTGATCTTGGTTCACCAAAAGATGCAATAACAAACTAGGAGTCTCTACACTACACTGGTTACTCCAGTGGGATAATTTCTCCATGTGACTATGGGCCAAAGATTTAACGCCTGGACATCCTTCTGAGCAAAAACAATTATGAAGAGGTTTTTCTTCCTTTCAGTAGCATAGTGATTAGGTTTGTTCACAGAGCAGTAACCAAGCTGGATTTTCCTGAAAAAGTTACAAATCTGTTGAGTGCATGTTTTATTAAAACTGCAAGGTAACTAAGCAAAATATTTCTATTTCACAAGCTCTTAAAGTAAAGATTGGAGGCGAGGGAAGGATAGATACTTCTTTCTCCCTATAGCTATATTTCCTAGATTTTTCTGAAAGAGTAGGCTTCTTTAATGTAGAATGCAGTTAACTGTTGTAAGTCTAGGTTTTGGGGGGAGGGGTTGCTCTACTTAATTTCAACCAGCAAAGTTTGGTCCTTGGCTTTCTCAGTGTAACCTATGGACTCTGGAATTGATGGGTGTCCTACAGTTCCTTTCCCTATAATATACCTATTACATTTACTTGCCTCTACTCTACTGTAAGGTTTTAGCAGATTCTTCATCTTGAAGATTCTGGATGGGCTTCTCCATTACTTGCATGTCGTCAGTCAAGTATCATTCAGAAATGACAGTGGCCTAGGCATTGACACTTGAAGAGGCTGTCTGTGTATTTGGCTGAGGTGATATCACCTGAAACAAAGCTTGACATTTGGTGTGGTGACAACTGGTTCCAGAGTATGGACAGTCTGCAAATGCAACTTTGCTTCAACAATAAGATTTTTCTCCCAATTACTTGTTGGGTGAAATACATCTTAACACACTCGTTCGGGCATGCTTTCTATGTCCCATTGCTTTCTTCAGTTCAGTGCAAGTTCAGGTCACTCTAGAAAAACTTGTGCTGGAACAAGTACTTTGGGGACCTGTTTTAATTTCCTAAAGATAATTAGCCCTCTCTCCCTGATGAGATTATTGAAATGTTAAGACATTTGTAGTAGTGAAAACTACTAAAAGTTAGTACTCTAGAAGTTTAACAGACTACAACTACTTGAAAACTTTGAAAATGGGATGCTTATGTTTCTTTCCCTCAGAAGTCTGGACATGACTACTGTTAATGAGACAGATTTTAACAGAGCAAGCCAAACTTGGGTTGTTGGAGTTCAAAGGCAGCTTTGGATATGTATTCAAAATAGTTCCATTTTAAACTTTTCAAATGGGGTTTTGGTCTCTTGGTAGAATGTTTTAATGCTAAAACATTTTAATAGTAGTTTTAGTAGATTCCTTTTTAACTCCTTTTTCAGCATTGTTGAGCAAACTTACACAACTGCAGAATTTGTGAGTCAGGCTATTGATATCAATGAACCAGTTGGAAATCTTAAGAAACTCCTGGAACCAAGACTTCAGTGTTCGTTGGAAGCACATGAAATCTGTCTACAGGATATACAGGTATAGCAAAACCATTAAAATTAGAAGTTTTTATATAAGGAACAGGTTGTATTGAATAGAGTTCCTTTTATTTTCTGCCTATGCTTTTTAGTAGAGGTTCTATCTTGAATATATTTACCACCATTGATTGATTGGAATAGATTGCATAGAATGTAGCTATCTCCAACAGGGGATCAGTCAACAATAAAACTGACATAGATTCATATGCACTTTTTTATTTAACTTAATATGCTTTTTTGTTGACATCTCCTTTGTGTCATATTTAACACACATTTTTAAGCAACTGAATAGTTTAGTTCAAATCAAAGAAATGAATTTAAGATAAGGCTTGTTCAGAAAAACAAGACAGGTTCCAGTTTATAAGCAAGTATGAGAAAAAATGGAAGTTTTTCTTACCGTAAGCTTCTGTTTGATGTTGGCAGTGGAGGACATTGTAGGGATGACGTCTCCCACAGGCAGGGTCCAGAATCCTTTGCTGCCTCTTCCAGGGGGAGGAGTTGTCCTGCCCTCCAGGTCAACTGACAGGACAAGAACCACTCCTCCACCCCTAATTGATGAAAAGCATGAGATGCCTGTTCTACAAACTAGGAAAGCGTAAGAATGGGGAAACTTATGCCAAAGAAGAAATAAGTGAACATTCAATCTGACATAAACATGTACTAAGGAATACATAACAAGACAACCGGAACATGCTAACGATATAGGATGGAGGCAGAAGCCCTAGTACCACCCCCTCCCAGAAAATGACAGAGGATCAGGGATGTATCAGCAGAGGAAGTGAGGTGGGGAGGCTGTCCTCCTCTGCCTACATCCAACAGAAGTTTACGGTAAGAAAAACTTTCATTTTTACCTGTTGGCAGTGGAGAACATTCTCTTGTAGGGATGTATCAGAGCAGTTCCCTCACTTGTGGGTGGGATTCCTCTGCCCCCATCTACTGCTGAACGATCCTCTGAAGAACCTTCCTACTGAATGCCGCATCAGCTGATGAAAAACTTACCTATTTGGTAGTGTTTCACAAAAGTATGCAGTGTAGCCCAAGTAGCAGCTCTGCATATGTCCAATATAGGGAAATTGCCCTTAAATGCGGCAGAAGCTGCCGCCCCTTTAACGATGTGCCATGAGAATACCAGGAGGTTCCTTGCCCAATGCTGAATACACTTTCTTTGCCAATGTGCACTAGCAGGTGAGAACCTTTAACCTCTGATGCCAAGGCCTCATACCCCAGACATATCACCCTCAGCTCTAGAACACTGATGCTGAACTGAGACTCCTCCTTTGACCAAGTGCCCTGCACCACACTGTGACCCATTTCAACTCCCCAGCTATAAAGGCTTGCATCCATGGTGAGCACCATCCGTTGAGGCTCTTCTAAGCTCACTCCCTCTATGAGGTGCCAGCCACAACTTCCTCTTCTGTTTCAGGTGGTCTTGAACCACCAGGACTACTTGTTGACTGGCTGCTATCTGATCCTGAAAAGGCAAAAGAAGATGCAACAGGCTGCGTAAATGAAATTGAGCCTAACGAGATTGTAGGCTGACATGAGGAGACCCTGCCAACAACATCAGCTCCATCTGGGTCAATGACCTTGTTTGTATCACCACCTTGGTGATCTTCTCCACCCTCTCTGGGGTGAAAGAGATCCTGAAGACATTGGTATTGATCTGAACCTCCAGATGAGTTATAGTTTGAGGCGGTGTCAGAGAGCTTTTTTTCTGGTTCACAATGAACCCCAAACGCTGGAGACAGGACAGAGTGATATCGGTATCCCTTTTGCAAGCAACTTGTGATGGATTTTGGACCAGAGTGTTGTCCAGGTGGGGGTGAAGTCGAACTCCTTCTTTCTGAAGAAAAGCCACTAGGGCCACTATTACCTTTGTGTAAACCCTCAGCGCCGAGGAAAGGCCAAAGGGTAACACCTGACTCTTATAATGCCCTCAGTTGATGATGGGACCTCAGGATGGGGATGTGAAGGTAAGCCTAAGAGAGGTCGATAGAAGACATCCAGTCACCCCTCCTCAGTGCTGCCACAATTGGTCTCCATCTTGAATCACCTTTTGGCTACCCAGGAGTTTAGCCATTTCAGGTCAAGAATGGCCCTGATAGTACCATTTTTCTTTGGAACTAAGAAAAGGATGGAATAAACCCCATATCTCCTCTCCAAAGGAGGAACCTTCTGTATGGCCTGAATGTCTACCAAATGTTTGATGGCCTACATATAAATCTTGTGATTGCTGGGGTCCCTGGAACGGGGGGTAGGAACAAAAAGGTCATGTGGTGGCGTGCAAACTCCATGGAATACCTGCGGACGACTGTTTCCAATACCCACCTGTCCGAGGTTACTTCTCTCCATAGGTGGGGAAACTAACAGATGAACCCCCACCGGGGAGCTCAGAGTCATGCTGAAGGGACCTTCATGGAAGCTTTGGCAAATCATGGGGAAAGGGAAGTGGATCCACCCCCTCTGGAGGAAGGACACCCACCTCCCCTTCCTTGTTGGCCCCAACGTGGCCTATAGGAAGAAAATCATTTGGGATGGGAAAATTGCAGATATGTTATGGTTCATTTCTATGCTGCCTTTTGGCCAAAAGGCCTTCAAGGTGGCTCACAAAAAAATAAACGCAGTACAAAATACACATCAGAGAAGAACAATAGAGTTTATAAAAATTTAAATAACAAAATACTAACATTTTTTAAAAAGCAACGGCATCATCTTTCAATTACAATACAATAACAATCAGTTATTAAACAAAACTTTCCTTTGCCAACATAGACGGTGTCAATGGCAAAATAGTGCTTCAGCTTGGTCACGGGGATGAAGTGATCGATGTTCCGGCCCACAATCTCCTTGCCCTGGCTGGCCAGGCAGCTCCAGTAGGCCACCGCAAAGATAGGGGCAAAAAACTGCTCCTGGCATCCCTTACGCTCTTCCTACTTAGCAGATTGCAGAGCCTTTCTCTTATCCCTTGTCTCAACTTAAATGTGCCTGTATGGCTCACCAAACAGCTTGTCCCCCCAAAAAGGCATGCTCAATAGTTTCAGTTGTGAGGCCACATCTACCTCCCACTGGCAAAGCCAAATATTTTGCCTAGCCACCGTGGTAGCAGCCATGGAACAGGCATCAAACTGGAAAGGATCATGTGCAGCATCTGCTGGTAGAGCAGATGCATGAGAAATCTTTTTAAGTATGTCTGTAACAGGCTTGGGAACATCCTCATGTGATCCCAACTCCTTTGTCTACATAAATGTAACCCTGGAAAACAAAACAGGCCCTGAATTCCACAGTATCTGCTTCAAAGCTGCACCTCAGAGAGGTCTCCACTCTTGTCACAAGCGTCCTTGGGTTCTTCCTCCCCCCGAGAAGAGAAGACCACCGAAGATGCCACAGCTGTGACAGCAGCATCCACATCAGGGACCCATAGCAGTTGTATCACCTTATTGCCAAAGGTATAGTGCCTCTTTACTACCTTAGAAATCATTTCCCCCTTATTAGGGTGTGCCTACCCCGCCTTCAATAATGTATCAAAGGAACGCAGAAAGGGAATCAAAATAGGTTTGGAATGAAATGCGGGAAAAGCTTTCTTAGTTGCAATAGAGCAATAACCATAGCCTCCTGTTGGTAGCCTCCTCAGCCAACAGTTGTAAAACCCTACAAGTCTTAACCAACAATGGCTGGAAAACATCTGAATTGAACAGTCTAGGCTGCTTGGAGACGACCTCCAGTTCTTCACCTGATAGCCCTCTTGAATGGGTGAGGGATTATCAACCTCAGGATCAGAAACTCCTACTTCTGCTGCCGTTGTGTGTTGCACTGGAGGAGTGCCTGGCCTGCATTCCTGAGAAGGAACTACTGTCACTGCCTCAGTGGCTGAAGTGGAGCTAGTATGTTAGAATCAACCTGTGAATGGGCCTGTGCCCCCCCCTTCACTTTTTAGGGGATGGATCCCTAGAAGGTGAGCAGGATGAAGGAGAAGGGGATTTCAGGTAGCTACTAGAAGATGATGATCTGCGAGATCTCCTTCTCTTGTGTCTGTGCTTGGAGCTTTGTCTCCCGTTGTCAGACCTCTGGGATTTAGAAATGCCAGCTGCCACCAGAGAACCCTGAATTCTGAAGATATGCAGGATTGCATCCATGACAGAAGACATGGAGATTCCCCCTCAGAAGAAAAAGAAATTGGTAGCAAATGTGAATGAGTAGCTCTGGTCCCCTCACTCTATGTACCTAGTTAAGGAGAAGCCGCACTGCACTGATCCACAACACTGGGAAGGGATATGCTAGAAACGGAAACTTGCCCCTTCTTGTGACCAGAATGCTGATGTGCAGAGGTACTGGCTGGAGAAGTCATAGCCAAGGATCCTGCTTGCAACATTCTTACTCAAAAAATGCCAGTAACAAGCGTGTGCTCCAACCAAGCAAGGTGATGGAGCCTGTTTTTTTTTTAAGGGGAATAATGAGCACGCTCCACTCAGGAACAGTGAGGGAGTCTGCCTCTTACTTTATTTGATTTTTTATATACCCCCTCTCAGAGAAACGGAGTAAAAACAAGACACAAACGGGCAGACAGATGAATCTGCTGGGTTCCTGTAGGGTGTGGAAAAACCTGTCCCTGCTATAAATTGGCCATGCTGAGGAGAGAAAGCGGCCGCAACCATTAGAGGGTTTCTAATGTGCGTAACTGCTAGAAGAAAAATGGTGTTCCCGCCTTTTTCTGAGGAGGCTGTTATTACCTCTGCCAGTTAGAACTGTGATAAGCAGACCAAATACAAAAAGAAGCTGTTCAGAATGCTACCTGTAGTTGGCCGGAACCACATGAGCAAGTGCTCTTTGTAAAGCCTGGTCCCAGTAGCTCCCCAGCAGTCTCCAAGCCTGATAGACCGCTCGCCCCTATAGTGCAGGGTGCACCCTGACTGGCGGTGGGTTAGGCAGATGTCTCTGCCCTGGGAGAGAGGAATTGTGGTTTCATGGCCGTGAAGGCCACTCAGCTGAAATTGATCTGGTATCGCAGGGCGGACCCTGGCAACCTCTCAGTTCTCCGCACAAACACTCCATACACTCTACCAATAATATATGAACATATAAAACAATTGAAGAGAGAGAAACACATGCACACACACCAACAGAAAGGAAAGAAGAAAACAAACTCACAGAAAGAGGTGGCAAAAAAGAATCTAAGGGTAACTTAGAGGCCTAAAGGATCCCACTGTTCACGACCACAGGCAGGGTTGAACTGGGGGGTGGGATGACTCCTC
This sequence comes from Rhineura floridana, assembly GCF_030035675.1. NCBI lineage: Eukaryota > Metazoa > Chordata > Lepidosauria > Squamata > Rhineuridae > Rhineura > Rhineura floridana. Next base: position 106,616,030 of record NC_084484.1, on the reverse strand, counting down.
CCACTGGAAGAGGAGGCAAAGGATTCTGGACCATGTCTGTCAGTCCAGTGGGAGGCGTCATTGTCAGACCTTTTGCGCTGGCCCCGGCATGGATTTCTCATGATCCCACCACTAGGTGTCACCAACTGACACACTGTAAAGCAGGGCTGCCCTGAGACTTTGTCTTAGTCTCCTCCTTTTACAGATTGCTATTAAGTGTCTAGATACACTTTCAGGCCACAACCCCCCTGTATCTTTCTGTCTTTAAAGACTACAGCCCTGGGTTGCCCTTGGATACCTGCTGCTGATACACTAACCATTCACCGCTTCCACCATAGATACTGGTTCCAGCTTTGGTTTTTGCTCTGCCTACTCTTCTCCTATGTATGAACCCAGGCAAGGATCAAGCGTGTTGTTTAACCAAACAGATTTATTAAATAACACTAGGAATAAACAAGATTACTTTGAATTCAGTTGTCATGGGTGTGGTTACATATCAGTGACCTTCAACATATTATAGTTTCTCTTACTTCATATACTTTTCCTAAACCTGCCTCAGTACCCATCTAAATACAGATACACCCCTTACCCTCTTCAACCCCAAACCAGAACCGAACTCCCTGACCAACTGTCATTCTCCCATACATACATTCAACCACCCAGACGCTCAGCCAGTTACAACATAGTATTTCTCAACATTCTATCGTGTACTCTCCCCTCCCAACTCACTCTGCTTACCATATTTAACCTGCAAAACCGGCACTTACCATAAATATTATACAAACATTACAGGGGCATCACAATCATCCCTACAAGAGAATGTCCTCCACTGCCAACAGATAAACAAAATTATAACATTTAGGTGATACATGCTAGAGAGCAAGGAAGAGCTGAGACATCCTAAAATACCCTTTAGAAAAGAAAGTCCTGTCCTTGCTGTTGAAAACACACCAGCTCTCAGGAGATAAAACTAGCTGCTACCTCTAAATAAAAACCTTCCATTTTCCTAGGAATCTTTTTTATTCCAATAATTTAGAGGATGTAATCACATTTTTATGAAGCTAATTAAATGTGCACATATATGGAGGAAGAACGAAAGAGCTATCTGGAAACTCATAGGTCATGTCCTCTGGAATATTTAGAGTGTCTAGAACAACAGAGTATGATCAAAGGTACTGCATAGCATAGTGCCAATTGTGTTCAATAAAACTCCCAAAACAAAGGCTACTGTTGTCCAGAAATCATAAGTTTCACAAGTTTGGTATACTGAGATGATTTTCTTGTACACTGGCTGCAAAATTGCTATATGGTATAGGCATATGCTATATCTATATATCATGATGGTGATCTACTGTCAAATGTCCTGTGGGAAGGATTGCAAGAGACAGAGGGAGGCAGTTGAAGACTACTGTGGGGCCTTCCCCATCTGGACTATCTCCCTTCCCCAAGGTGTCCTATCATCAACTGTTCATGTGGGAAAGACCCCAGCAGAGAGAGTGAGGCAGGAAAAGATCACTTCTTGGCTTGCTCTAGATGGACTTTCTCATCTCCCCATCAGAGCAATCTACTATCAACTGCCCTGTGGGAAGGCTTGTGATGTGTTTTAAAAATATATAATTATTTGTTATTGGTAAGCCTCCTTGGTAGGATTTATATCCTGACAGGCAGAATATTATTATTAATAATAATAGATTGAATTCAACACTGCATGAGTGGAGTTCCACTTGAACAACAGGGCTTCCTTTTCCTTGCTTCTGCACCCCCAAAATTTGCTCCCGAAGGTTCCCCAATCTTATGGAACATATTTTGAGGGTGAGCAGAGGTAGAGAAGAGAAGGGGAAGTCCTGCTGTTTTGAGTGGAACCTGGCTAGGGCAGTGTTGGATACAGCCTAATGTCTGTATCAGTCATAAAGTATAGCAATCTCATCCTTCCTTGAAAAAGGAAAATTCTCTTTATTTCTTGATTTTTTAAAGTTTGCCATTATTGACAATTATAAGAAGCTGACTCTACCATTTTTAAAATTTCCTTTAATCAAGTTGGATCCAGATCGTAGTCTTTTTGATCAAGGTGTGAAGACAGATGGAACAGTGCAGCTTAGTGTCCAAGTAATATCAAGGCAAGGTAAGAAACTGTTACTATAGATTTATGACTTGGAGATATGTTAAACCACAGTGCTCTTTAATGGCAGCTTTGGTATATAGCCTTTACTAAAAACCTATAACAGAACAGCGTTTTTGTTGTAAATTCCTTTCTCAATGGATGGATATAAATAGTCGTATTACAACCAAGTTATTATGCAGGAGAAACCTTCATAGCAATATATGTCAAACAGCATGTCAAAATGCTGAGCTTGGAAAATTGGTTTCCATTTAGTGATTTGAAGGTCTTTGTAGCTCTGCAAATACATTTACACAGCATATTGATAATACAGGCTTAAACCTGAATTTTTTTTTTTTTAAGTATAGATAGCTGAAAAGAATGAAACCATAAGGTCAAAGCATATATTGGGAGGTTTGAGTGTAGAAAATGAAATAAAGTAGAAGTTGGTGAGCTGAGAATTCAGAATTTGTAAAGTTATTTCATGAAATATTTATGAACAGTATTCTTTAGAATTTTAATATTAAGCTGGTGACAAAATACTGAAATTGAAATTTTAAGAGTTGATGTAACAAACAATTTATAATAAATTTGAAGAGGACTCTGAAATAAAATGGTTTGCTCACTTGTTAACAGAAGGGTTTTTTTATTAATCACTTTCCACATCCAAGGCAATGTACAAAATATAAGAAAAACAGCTCAAAACAGCATAAAAATAACAGAAGATGAGTTTAAAACACTGTGATTAAGGAAGGAAACATCTTATGATCATGGAAGATAAAGACATGCTAATGATCTTTCTCAGGCCTCTGTATAATGAACATTTTTATCAGAACAGTATTAAGACAGGTTTTTTATAAAAAAATTGTGCTCATTCTTCATCTTTATTATTATTTATTAAATTTATATCCCACCCTACCTCCCAGAAGGAGCCGAGGCCAGCAAACAAAAACATCTTTAAAACATCTCAAAAACAAAGCATCTTTAAAAACATCTTTAAAAATAAATCTTTAAAGCATCTTTTTAAAAAACCCTAAAAACAATTCCAGTACAGATGCAAACTGTGGAAAATAGTTTGAAAATAATAGTTGAATAGAGTTTCATTTTCTGTAAATTGCAGTTTTTTTGTGTGGTGTTTGCTCATTCATATTCCCTTTCTCTGTACAGGAATAGAACCAAAGTTAAACATCCTTGAAATTGTAAAGCCAGTAGAAACTGTTGAAGTAGTGATTGACCCAGATGCCCACCATACTGAAACTGAGGCACACCTTGTTGAAGAAGCTCAAGTGATAACACTAGATGGAACAAAACATATTACCACCATATCTGATGAAACATCTGAACAAGTAACTCGGTGGGCTGCAGCATTAGAAGGCTACCGAAAAGAACAAGAACGTCTAGGAATACCCTATGGTAACAAATTATATACAGTGGCACCTGTATCATGTATATCTTTGTGGTTCTTTCCCTTCCCCCTCATTTACAAATAGTTCTGCTTAGACTTCCAATTTGTAATAAGGACAAAATGATGTTGAATAAATATGCCATGTATTCAATTTCTCCTGTGAATGTTTCCTGTTATGAGTTTAGCATCAGTGCAAAGGGAGCACCATATAAGGGCGGGGGGAGAGCCATTACTGGTCTCCTGCATTGCAGGAGCTAAAGACCAGGGACTCAATAAGAATCACTGTACAGTTAACTTGCAGTACAATGGTATACATGTCTATTCAGAAGTAATTCTCTTTGTGTTTAAGGGGCTTCCAGGTAAGTGGGTACAAGTTGGCAGCCTAGGCTTTGGTTTATGGTTGGCACTGGGGCAAAACAAGATTCTTGTGCTGTTAACAGCTAGGCAGAAATTCAGCAGATCAAGTCTTTTCTAGTGTGGAAATGCAATGGTGGGAAAAGTTTATCCATGGCTGCTACCTAATTTTGTGTTATGCCATGCCCCAATGACAGCTATTTTGCGACTGATGCACCCAGCACTCTCTCAAAATTGGAAATGTGCCCTCTTGTTCAAAACGTTTGGCAACCTCTGATCTAAAACCTCTAGGACTATTTGCTCCCCTTTTGTATTTGGGATAATTTCCCATGTACACAATAAAATAAAATCAGCTGATGTCTTAAGAACATACCACTTTTAACATGAAATAAACGGGGAAGCTTTTGAGAGTATACATTTTGCATGCAGAAGGCCCCAGGTTCAATCCTGGCATTGCTAAGGCACTGGAGTGTTCCTGCCAACCAGAGTAGATAATACTGGGCTAGATGGGTTTAGTAGCCTGGTTCAGATGTAATACTAATGGTTTAGCTTTAAAAGGACATGTGGTGTAAACTTTGGGGTTTTGTATTCTCTCCTTTTTTTCCTTATATTAAGGGGAGGAAGTTTAAAAACTTCTAGACATGGTTTTGACACTTTCCTATTACATTTGAATAAGGAATATTGTGATTTGTTTTATCCACAGCTGGTTCAGACAAACCAGGATCAAGCTCTGGTTTCAGATCCTTGTGTGTTGACTGTGTATAGAATAAACTATTTTTTCTTATATTCATGAATATTCAATTTATTGAATTTATATTCAATTTATTCAAAACTATGCTGGGAAGCTTTAAATCCCCCTCTTTCACATGGGAAGGGGAGAGAAAAGTATGTGAGTTGGGTTTTGTTGTGACACCTGAAGTGGGTAAGTATAAGGCATCTACATAAGTTAATATGTTCAACTTAATGAATTGCATAGTCATGGATCTTGGGGGGGGGGAACTACGTAAGTCACAGAATCAGAATCGTAGAGTTTGAAGGGGCCTGTAAGGTCATCAAGTCCAACCCCCTGCTCAATGCAGGAATCCAAATTAAAAAGTCCATGAGTTACCACTAAGTCTCTGAAAATGGTTATGACAGAGGTGATCATGAGAATGGTTATCATATTTTCTGAAAACTCAATACTTAAGCTATAGTTAAATATAGAAAGGTGTTAGAAATGAAGGTTTTAATAGATGATATACCAGAATTTGTTTTCTTTGTTTCTGATTTCTTCAGCTTCATGAAACTGCCATTTGTGGGTTTTTGGATGTTAATTTGAGGAAAACTTTATTGAATGTATGCTGAAGATAATATAACATAGTCTGTTGCAACATTGGGGGGAAAAAACTTCGAATATTTCTCTCCTTTTCTAGATCCAGTACAGTGGTCAACTGACCAGGTACTGCATTGGGTAGTATGGGTGATGAAGGAATTCAGCATGACAGACATAGATCTCAATACTCTTAGCATTCCTGGGAGAGAGTTGTGCAGCCTCAGTCAAGAGGACTTTTTCCAGAGGGTCCCTCGAGGAGAAATCCTTTGGAGCCATCTGGAACTTCTTCGAAAATGTATGTGAGTTTTCTCAACAAGTATATTGTTTAATTTTTTTTTTCAAAAAAAGGCTTTGTTTTATGGCAGTTCAAGTTATCTAGTAATGTATGCATTCAGTCAGTGTGACTTAAAATACTACTGACACATTAGGGCCCTATATACACAGCACAATGCAAATTGTAAGACTTTTGTATGTATCAGCTACTAGGCTTAGGTAATTTAAATACAGTAGCAGATTTTTGTATGTGTCAGGATGAAAATAACCTTTGCATCGTGGGAAGAGATGCTGATAATTCAAAGCAAAATTTAAATTATTCTAAAATCAGTATTAGGATTTCAGTGTTTTCATACTTCCTCCCCACCCCCCATATAACCTTTTTATTTAAAAAATATTTAACTCAGGAAAAGGAAATTATTCCATATTACCAGACAACTACTTTAATTGTTATGTTGTTTTTCTATGCAAGCAAAATAAAAAAAAACCCAGACATGAAATATAAAATATGGAATTGCCTATAAAGCTAATAGTATAAATATGGATATATTTTTCTTTTCTCCCTCCCTTGGACGACATTTATACTTCCATTTATCTATTTTTTATATTCTTTATAAAATTGATAGTTGCCTTTGTTCTTTCCTCATTTTTCAAGTAGAAAAGTCACTGAAATTTAGTTGTGGCAATCATTTCAAAAGGACTTAATATTTTTCTTGTATATTCAGATGTGCTGGCTAGCCAAGAACACTCTGGAGAAATAGCTACAGTTACTATTGATCAACGTAAGTTGTCATTCTATGATTTTTTTCTAAGAAAAAGTATTTTCAACAGGGTCATATCATAGACCTTGTATAAACAAAAACAACTTCCACATTTGAAGATGGAAGCTGACCTTTATTGTTTTAAATATGGAATCAGATTGAAATTAAGAAGATTTGTCTCTAAGGGTGCATTCATACTGGCACTTCACCAGTGAAGCAGTAGAATTACTGCTAGATGTATTCCTTTGCTGTGGAGCTTGTGCTTTGATCAGCAGTAGTTCAATATTAAGTTATTGCTGGAATATCTAGCAGCAGCTTACTATGATTTCCTGTGGGATATTCAGTGATATTTTTACCCACAGTCCTTTATTTTTATCAGAAAGGGCATTGGATAGTCACTACTTTAGTCTCAGCCTGGGAGTGAAACAAAGAAGAACAACAATAGTTTTATGATGTGTTGAAATGGGAGTGCAAATGGTAGAGAAGCTTCAGGATTGTGCTCACTGTTTGCTTCTCATGGCTAGTAGATGTAGAATAGATGCAAAATAAGCATATTTGTGCATATTTGTATAATTTAGTCACACAAGTTGGGGTACCTTTGGAGCATAATTCAGATGTGTCGACAATGGCAGAGCCCTCAAGCTTTTGTAATAAAATACAGAAATAATTCAGTAGCCCAGGGTTGGGGAGTAGGATTTGGCTGGCAGGCCAGATCCTCCACTGGCCACCCCTTGCGGGCCACTTTGATAGGTGAGTGGGGCTGCCCACTATCAAATCACCTGATGTCACCATCATACCAGGTGACCCAACTTCAAAGGAAAGAATTGGGAATGCATTCTGCAAGTGTCTGCTGAAAGAGGATAAGTGGACTACAGCATTAAAAAGCTACCAAAAGAACCAGAATACCCTATGGCAGTAGTTCCTAAACTCCCCCCCCCATAGACCACTTACAAATTGCTGACAGTCCTGGTCTTACTGATTGTTCCACCTGTTGCAGTGATTGTAATGTGCTGTGCTAGATACCCTATGGTTTTTAAGTGTATTTTTCCTTTATTTCTTATATATTGCATTACAATTTGAATTCCATAAGAAACAAAAGAAGCAGGTGAGGCATATGGGCATGAGTTTGAGAAAATGGTCTTACAATCTAAATTTGACCTGTGTGTCGGAAGTCAATGCTACTTGGCAGCTCACAGATTCCTATAAAATTTAATGCAAACTCTGTAATTGCGCAAAGATTGGTTTCTACAGTTATACAGCTGAACAGAAAGACTTGATGTGCCCCAAAATAACTGCTTCTGATGTAGCACACTTACTACTAATAATGCATGCGTTTCAGAGGTATTGCAATGGAGAAATAACTCCAGCACAAAATTTAAGTGTTGAGTGCCAGCTAGTCACACCACTTTTTTCAGAAGACTTACTGATAATGCTTTTGGACAGTAACTGGTCTTCGGGTATTCAAGGGTGGAATAAAACTGTTCGAATAATCTTCATGGAGAAAATATGAAAACTAGGTATTCTAGTCCAGTTCAATATTGCTTCATCTGTATGGTACAAATTGCTGGTGCTGAAATTTAAGAATATGAGTTCATAGTATAAAACCACCAGCATTTGTAACATTTTATTACATGTTCCCCTTCTTTTTTAACTATCACATTTTACAATGTCGTTCTGTATTAGTGATTGAAATAGCAATTTCATATATTTCTATTTATATTCTATATCATATGTTTTCTCCTCTGTAGCTGTGCAAATTATTCCAGCATCTGTACAGCCTTCTACTCCAACCACTATTAAAGTCATAAACAGTAGCGCAAAGACAGCAAAAGTGCAGAGAGCACCAAGGATTTCAGGAGAAGACAGAAGTTCACCTGGGAACAGAACAGGTTTTCTTTTTACTAAAACCAAAAGATTATAAGAAGTCATACACTAAATACTCCAATCCTTAGAGACAAGTGTAGAATTTGTTTATATCTTAAAAGATCAGACAAAGGTCAGTTTTATTTGAATGGGTGGCAAACTGCTTTCACCCAAGAAGTGATGGGGCAGCACTGATACTACCCTGGAGGGAAAATGGCAGCTCTAAAGTTACCTGGGGTTAGGAAGTCAAGCTACTAGGCTTTTCTGGGGAAAAAATACAAAAATGAAAAGCGTACATTTTTGTTAATAGACATTTATAATCTGCTTTAATTTTTTACTGTTTGTATTTTAGCATTTCTCAGTGGTATCTCTGTTGAAGAAATTTAAATATTTCAGTATTTTCTCCATTATGGAAAATACAACAGGTGTTTTACATTAGTAAAATATCTATTTTCGTTGTGTGTATTTTCAGATAAATTATTTTAAGAAACAGGGACTTAAGTTGGGCATGTAAGTTAATCCTTCAATATAGAGGCTGTAGTCCTTAGCATATTTATTCAGAAATAAGTCCCTCTGCATTCAGTAGGACTTCCAAGTAAACATGTTCATATATGGGTTGCAATTTCTTGCTCAATGCAAACCTTTAAAGGATAGTATTTATTATGTTAAAACTGAACACTTGCTAGTGAACAGACATGGACAATTCTATAAAGCTAACTTTTAAATAGGATTGGGATAGGGGACTTTTGATATACCAGTAGTATTAATTGCAGATGTGCCTAAGACTAATTGTTCTATAATAATAGGGTAATATTTATTAGGACTAATGAAAATGGAATGCAAAGAAGTTAGCAAGCTTTCAAGTTAATTATAAAATGTCATGAGCTAGATAGTAACTATATGTTGAACATATTTTATGTTTAATTTCTAACCTGAGGAGTTTTGATTACTGGAAAGTTTGTCCACTTCATTATAATGTTTTAATCTATTTCCAAGGTTCAGCTTATTAGGTAAAAATGTGATGTATGTTTGTATTTTAATTATTTCCTTCTCAAAAGGAAACAATGGCCAGATCCAACTCTGGCAGTTTTTGCTGGAGCTTCTAACTGACAAAGATGCTCGAGACTGCATTTCGTGGGTTGGCGATGAAGGAGAGTTCAAACTAAATCAACCAGAGCTAGTTGCACAGAAATGGGGGCAACGTAAAAATAAACCTACTATGAACTATGAGAAACTCAGTCGTGCTTTACGGTAAGTTAAGAACATTAGAACAATTCATTCGGGATCAGGTAAGAGTCTGTTTCCAATAACAGGCCATATCCACATCCCATGGTAGTAAATTCCATATAGTAACTGTCCTTTAAGTGAAATACTTCCTTTCGTCTGTCCTAAACCTAATTCCAATCACTTGGGTGATCCCAAGTTCAAGTATTATGAAAGAGGGAGAGAAATGTATCTTCTCCACTGCATAATTATAAATCTCTATTATGTTGCCCCTTCGTTATTTTTTCTTATACCAAAGCTTCAAACTATCTGTTCTCATAATTAAAGTGTTCCAAATTACGGCTTTATTTATATATTTTGAAGACTTGTATGTTTACCTTCAATATAGGTATGCTTACCAAGAAATACTGAATGTTTCCTTGTTCCTATTCTGATTCCATGTTACCCATTTCAGATGGGGTGACCAGAGCTATAGACAGTGTTCTGAAACTGTCCACCTGTATATTGGCATTATGATACATATTGTTTTGTTTTCAGTCTGTTTTGTAAAACGTCCTAACATTCATTTGCTCCTTTTACTTCTGCAACACTGAAGTTTTCAGTGAGCAAATCTTCTTAAATGGTACTAATTAAGTGGGCACCATCTTATTACTATGCTATTTTAACAACTGAGGTCAAAGAGTAGGAGATGGTAGATATTTATGTTGACTTTGATGTCATTGCATTTCATATATGGAAATGGGCTGCTGTTTGAATGTATTGGAGGGAGAGTAAAATGCTTTTACCGTATTTCCCCCCCCCAATATACAAATATATGAAACGGGAAGTAAACACCAGTAGAAGCCCCTTGCACATTCTCCATACTCAATATAGGATAGTTGGCAACTAGGGTGGAGGTACAGTATATGCAAGGATGTTGGGGGCTCTGCCTCCTTTAACCCTTTGAACATCTGAATCACTGGAACTTAGTCATAGTTAAGGCTATGCTTCCACATGGTCTTCATAGAGTGATGGTATAATTCCTGTACGTAATCTTGGTTTAACACAATACCTTGAAGTACTTTTCCCTTCTAAATGTGGGACTTTAGTTAAGAACTATTAACTGCATGCTGTCACAATCTATTCATTATAAGGATGCTATGCCTCTAGATGCTGAAAGATTAACTAAAATCCATAATCCATCAGCTTCTAAAGGTAAACATGTATTATTTTCTCAAAAACTTAATGACGATGCACATGCAACCCATCTCCTGAACATGTATCCATGCTGCCCTGTCACATGCGTTCAGTGGTGTTGAACCCTCCACAGACCCAGTTTCATGCATGAAGTGATTGCAAAGTTAACCTACATTAGGGAAAATGGTTGTGTGAATCCACCTTAATAGCAGATACTTTCTACTGCATAGGTTAGTGAGCAAAAAAGTATGCAAGGCTCCATATATTGGAAGACTGACCTGTACTGACTGTTGCTTTTTCAAAGGCATAAGAAAAAACTTGTTAGCTCCACCTAACAAGTGGGCGTATTCCCACCAAGTTGAAGCATATACTTTAATTCAGGGACTACATCTTAGGAAAAGTCATTTGATGGACTCCACTGTCCTTTATATATGCCACCTTGCAGGTGTTGTCACTAGGTGTGAGGCAAGAGGCAGAATTTAAGATAGAAAGGCAGCATTTTTTTCTCTAATAGATTTTATAGATTTTAAGTATGTCCTTCCTTTTTTTCAAATCTTGGCTCAGCTGAAGTAGGATGAATTAAAGCATAGCCTACATTGTATGAAAGACTCTCTTGATAGTACTTCTACCAAGTGTTCTCAAATGTGCTGGCACCATAAGATTCCTTAGCTGCTCTTATGGAATGTGTGTGTGGGATTGGGGTTGGGGGCAGTACACTGGATTTTGTGCACTGTTATATGAAATCTCTTCAGCAAGCCACAGGTTTCTAGGTGAATGGATATGAACAAGCTCAAACTTCAGTGTAATATTCACCACTTAGCATCCTTCTGTCTGTCTCCAAGTTAGTCATCATCAGTTACTTTTTCAAGAACTTTGTGTTTCCTTTTCTTTCTCAATGAAGATATTACTACGATGGGGACATGATCTGCAAAGTACAAGGCAAGAGGTTTGTATACAAGTTTGTCTGTGACTTGAAGACTCTCATTGGGTATAGTGCAGCAGAGTTGAATCGGTTGGTCACAGAGTGTGAACAAAAGAAACTGGCAAAGATGCAACTCCATGGCATTGCACAACCAGTCACAGCAGTCGCACTGGCTACAGCATCCCTGCAAGCAGAAAAGGATAACTAAGTACCAGGACCTAAAAGCTTGGGAGCATGAGGCCTTTTTTGTATATTGAGAAGTTTCTGGTCTTTAAAGTAGGAGCTACTTTGTTCCTTGGCAGTTCAGTATGATGCATGGTTTTTCTATGGAGAACTGAGACTCCCGTAAATTTGGATCTTTTTCACCTTAAGGTATCTGTTTCATGTACTGTACGTTAAAGGCACTCCACAGATTCTTCAACATGAAGACAGAGCTGTTGTGGCAAGTTGTCTGGGATTGGTAAGAAAACTCAAACTTGGTTGGTGCCATGTAATGCCCTACTTGTAATTTGTCTAATGTTTTAAGAAAGTGAAGCATTTACACAACATACGTCAATATTTTGAATTTAGTTCTCTGTACTTCTGTTCCTAAGCTACCAGAATGAAAGTGTATTTCCAGAGATAAAACAGCTTCTCTTTACCATGCTCATTATTATTTAACATATCAAGCTTTAAGAAACACACAGAAAAGTACTTTGCTCCTAAGGTGAGTTCTCTGTTTATTAGCAGAGAAGTGTAATTTAGGCAGAATTGGAGATCACTGCTGAAAAGAGATCCAAGTTAAAAATCTAGCAAGGTTAAAAACCAATTATGAGTATTTTGATATAATATGTAGATAACGTGTATTTGAGAGAAAGTGTTTAACTATCTTGAGAGACATTGCTAAGCTTAATGTGTGGCACAAATTTTTTTCCACATTTTTCCTGTTAGGATTACAAACTTGAAATGCTGTCTCTCATCCAAAGAATAGGTTTTGCTTTGTTTTCATTACACTGCAGAGTATATCAGCTGATTCTGCTTATACTTGCACTGTAGTTGACTTTGAACTGAAGACTTTAATCACAGACAGAAGCCCCTTCTTGTTGAGAAACAAAATGTAATCTGCAGCTAAATTGATGTTTGACTTCTCAATGTTATATAGACTGCTATATTAAAATACATAAACATGCAGTTTTCTTCAAAATATTTAGTTTCCAAGCTGTTCTTTGATGCAGAAAAGGATGTGTAATATTCATAGTTCATTTATTTGATAACATTTTTAAAAAGATACCTAATTTAATCCAGATATGCTGATGCTGTTTTTCTTTGCCTTCCATTTGTTTGCATTAATATTATGTTCTGAATGCAGGCTTTTCATTAAATCATCATAATTAAAAGAACAAACTCCTTAGAAGTTGTGATTTCACTTAACAGGCAATAAAAGTACAGATGTTAAAAAGACGGCCTTCATTCTGAAGAACTAGTCACTCAGTTGAGAAGCAAGCTTACTTACAATAATAAGCATAGAACATAAAATGTGGCTAGGCCTGGGAACATTAGATTACAGCTGTAATTACCGTAAGGGCTCCATTCACTGCTAGCTATACTTGCTTATTTTCAGACTACTTGGAAACTTAAAAGAAGATATTGTGGTGTTTAAATATCATTTTAGGCAAAGAAAACATTTAATGTTTGGATGATACTTAATGTTTTGGCAGCCAGTTCAGTCCATTAACTTCAGTGGAACTTGTATTTAATACCACAGGATTGCAATGCAAGTTCAACTATTGTTTCATGCTATTAGTCAAACTGGTTAAGAATACTTTTCTCTCTCCAAGTCTGAAGGATAATTATGGTAAGAGAAAAAACGACTTTAATTATATATCAAGAATTTGAACTCTTCTATGCATCACAGGAGCCATTAGTCCATAGCTTGGGGGGGGGGCTATGCACCTGAAAAGATGGGTTTCAGCATTTTGTGCAGTGCTAAAGAAGGTAAGCAACGTAACTCATGTTGCTAGTTTATATTCACCTCTTTAAGATGTTTGAAGTGTACCAATCATCTAATTTTTCCTATAAAAGGAGGCAGGCTGTAAACCTTGAGGCAGACTGCAAATTTCATGTATTAATGCTGTCATATATATACTCAGCTATGCACATAATAGAATAAGCCATATTAGGGAACATGGCATATGGCCTTTATAATATATACATCGGATTTGTTTTCTGAATTTTAAAATTTCATACTTCCTTTGTAAGTTTGTTGCACTTGTAATATTTTTCCCATGTAAAGAGTCTGGATGTGTTTTAAAAACAGTACATCTCAGTTTTATTGTGGGGGACAATCTGTGACTAATTTGAGGTCTTCAGTAAGAGGGTATGGATTATTGTATGTCATATAGCATTGTGTGGCTGTCAGAATAAAAATATAGAAGGTATATTCCCAATTTTTTAAAATGGAGGGGTTTTGCATACATTTTTACTCTTTTAAGGACACATATTCTGCTAATTATGTATTTCTTTTTGTGTTGAATTTTTTGGTAATTTTACATGAAACAATTATTTTCTATTTTTACTCTTAAAATATTTGTGCATAAAATTGTCAATATAGTAAAGTAAGAAAATAAAATTTTACACAACAAAAAGTTTGGACCTGTACATTTGGAAAGTATGTAACTTTTTGAACTGTTTTGTTGATAAAGTTAATGCACAAAATAGAAGATGTATATAATAGAAAAAGGAAGCAATTATGCAACTGGGAAAAATACCATAGCTTACTCCAGCCATTTCTGCAGTTCCTGTATCTCTAAATTTGTTGGCTCAGCTTCTGTCAGATCCCTGCATGATTACACAATGAATTTTAACCTGTGCAGTGGTACTTCTCCTGTGCATGTAAAAGATGATATCAGGTGGGTAGCTAGCTCCACCTAGCGGTTGAAGGCAAAAGAGCACTATTGAAGTTTTTTTTGCAGGTCCATTCCTGGTCTGTGTCTGTTCCTGCCTCAGTTTTCTTTTTCCTTCACTGAACATGGTTGGACTCTCTCTGCCTCCGTTGGTTCAGGCCTGTATTGTTTCTTGTGTGCTGTTTTTCGTGTTATTTCAGTGATTAGTGTTTTTTCCTTTACTGTTTGTTCTAACTCTTCCCTTCCAGTTAAAGAAAACAAAAAAAAAACCTTGTGTTCCTTCCCTTGGAAGTTTCCTTCGCGGCAAGGAGCAGCCAACTCCCCCCCCCCACGGTTCCTGGAGCCTTCGGCCTCTCCAACCCCACCTCCCTCCCTCCCTCTCCCGCCAACTTTGATACCGTTTATGTTGAGAGCAAGCCGCAGCTGCCTTCCCGCAGGAGGCAGCATCCCCAATCAATGCCGAGGCTTTTTGCGCCCTTTGCCAACGGCCAGCCCTGTTTTCCCACGCTTCAGCGGTAGAGGGAAACAACGGACAGGCGCCATTGTCTCCCTCAGCTTGCAACTCCCCTCTGTCAGAAAGCCAGTGAGGAGGACAGCAACAGCTGCTGGTGGGTTCTGCATTTCGCCCCCCCCAAGCTGCCGCTTTAACAGCCTTCTGCCAGGGCAGCGCTGATCTTCGCCACCCGTGGGGGCTCCCCCCCATCTTTCCAGCTGCAGTTTCCATGGGCTCCTTTTTTACCCGCATAAGCCCCGCAGTGCGTTGCTCCCATGGGGAAAGCAACCCGCAAAACGGAAAACCCTCAAAGAGGTTGAAGCCGCTCCACCTCACACTTGCAGCAGACGCAGCGTCTGTGCTCTTTCCCACCCAGGTCACAGGGCAGTTGCATACTTCAGGGGATCACTCAGAAGCAGCGGTAGCCCGCCTCTCTACCATCAGGCACGAGGTGGCTGAGGTGCAAGTTATGGCGGGCATGGCAGCTATGGAACGCAGGATTCCTAGAGACAGGGAAGGCCCTGTTCAACATCCAAGGAACCAGAGGAACCTGGAATCCCTGTCTGACGAGGAAGGCAGTCAGCCTCACCCTTCGTTGGACACTATTTTTTCCACCGCCTCCTGTCCTGAAGCCTTCACAGGCTTTTTGGAAGAACCAATCCTTGTGGAACAGATCCAAGAGGCAGGGGGGCAAAGGCTCCAATCTTCTTACACTCAAGCTCAGCCTATCCAGTTGCACCTGTCAGCCCACTCAATTCAACAACTGAAGGAACAGCTCAGGGATTCCCTCTTAATGGAACTGGCTAGAGATTTGTCCTCTCCATGTATTCCTTGAGTTCTTTCTCAGCCAAGTATCAGCACCCTCACCCTCTCAGGCTCCATCTGGATCACAGCCTTCACAGGGCTCACCTACAAGCCGCTCAGTTGCAGCTCTGCTTCCTGCACCTAGCAGCGCGTCTCCAGATCCCTATGCTGCATCTCAGGGCAGGCACCTTCAGCCCTTGGAGCAGGCACCTCTTGACACAGACAGCGACGCAATGATTTTGGACGAAGAGGAATCGAGTGGGGAGTCAGAATCTGAGTAGATTTCATCCACTAGGATATTTCAGGAGCTGCATTTCTTTCCTCTGTTATGCAAGGCGATGGAAGCCCTTACTCTGACTTCTGCAGAGGATCCTCCTCCTCCCTCTACATCGAGGGTCTCAGCAGTGTGTCCAGATCCAAAACCTAAGTCTAGAGTGTTGAAGCTCCCTTCTCTTCTCCCGAAGGTGCTCAGGTCAGAGTTTGACATCCCATTACAATTCAAGAAGTTGGTCTTGATAGCCAACAAATATTATACTCTGGAACAGCCTATCATGGACCAGCTGAAAGTCCCACTCATTGTCAACTTGCTGAATCCAACTTTGAATCCGAAGGACTTGGATGCGCACCTTAAGGATACCACTGAGTGCAAAATGGACCAGGGGCTTAGAAGGGTACATGAGGCTAGTGCACTCTCAGTCAGGGCAGCAGCAACCTCCTCTGTGTTTGCTCGAGCCTCCCTCCTCTGGTTGGAAGATCTGCTGGATGGCCCACAGCAAGACACAGCCCTGGTATGCATGTCTCTGCTGAACATCTCTCGGGCAGTTACCTTCATGGCAGATGCATCCATGGATGCCATGCAGTTTGCAGCAAGGTCACTGGCGGCCGGTGCTTTCATGCGAAGAACCCTTTGGCTGCTGCATTGGGAGGCAGACCCTACAGCCCGTTCAAATCTTGCCTCAGAGCCCTATGTGGGGGCAAGTTATTTGGGGACGACACCCTAGCTAATGTCTTGGAAACTAAGGAAAAGAAAAAGTCAATGCCGTCCTCCAAGAAAAGGGATAACAAAGTCTTTTCATCGCTCATTCCACCCATATCACTTGTCTCAGTCCTTTTGAAGCTCACGACCATATGGAATACCGAAGGACGCCCGCTCCAGCCGTCCCTTCTGGAACAGACAACACAACCAGCCTAAGTCTCAACAACACTTTCCCAGTCGATTGGCATTTGGGTCCCAGTCACGGGGAAATAAACATCAATTCTGATGCTTCCATCTCACCAGTGGGGGGTCATCTCCAACGTTTTGCTCACCGGTGGAAGGACATGTCTTCGGATCAATGGGTCCTTCACACCCTTCGGTATGGCCTACGGTTGGAGTTCAATTCCATCCCTCTGGCGAGATTCATCCCATCCCCTCTCTCAGTTTCTCCACTCGAGGGAAAGAGTTTTGCAGGCGGTCTCCCATCTCATACAAATTGCAGCTATAAAGTCCCAGCAGGGGAGAGATTTTTGGGAAATTATTCTCTGTTCTTCGCAGTCATGAAAAAAGACGGATCGTTCAGACCGGTACTAGACCTCAAGGGTCTAAACAGTTTCTTAAGATACCGCAAGTTTCGCATGGACACTTTACTGTCAATCAAGGAGGCCCTAAGGAAAGGGGACTTTCACCTGTTGACCTGAAGGAGGCCTACCTTCACGTTCCCATCTTCCCACCTCACAGACGATACCTTCAGTTTGCTGTGGGACAAGACCATTATCAATTCAGGGCTATGCCTTTTCACCTGTCGTCAGCCCCTGGGGCATTCATGAAGATTGTGGTTGCCTTGGTGGCACATATCAGGACACTGGGAATTCATCTCTTTCCTTACTTGGACAACTTTCTGATCCACTCCGCATCGTTGCACAAGGCCTGGGAGGACCTCCATGTCACCTTGGCCTGTCTAAAGGACCATGGCTTCCTGATCAATGAATCAATGAATCCAATACATCTGGGAGTGACTATAGACTCACAGAAGGGCTTCTTAACGTTGTCCCAAGAAAGAGTCAACAAGATTTGCAAAGCAGCGTTGGGTATCCTATCCTCCAACTTAGCAGACGTAGTGGAATTAGCAATGCTTCTAGGTTTGATGGTTTCCACATTCCAAACTACATCATGGGCACATCATCATTCCCGCACACGTCAGTGGGCACTCCTACCCTTCCAAAGTGACATAGCATCCAGACACCACTGCAGAGTAGCTCTGTCGCCACGGGTTCGGCAGTCGCTGTTCTGGTGAACTCACGAACCCAACCTGTTAAGAGGCTTTCCATTCCAGGATCCCCTTTGGACCCTGATCACATCAGATGTCAGCCTATCAGGGTGGGGAGCCATCTACGGTGGTCAGATGATTCAGGTCACATGGTCGTCACAGGAATCCATACTGCACATCAATCCTCTCGAGCTTCAAGCAATCCGTCTGGCCCTCAGACACTTTGCAGAGGACAGACAGTTAGGAGCGGTGCTCATCAGAACAGACAACGTGTCGGCCAAATCTTATTTAAACCGTCAAGGGGGCACACACACTCCCACCTTCTCCAGAAGGAAGCCTTTCTCCTCTTCCAGTGGGCAGAGAGGAATGTGGACTCTATAGCGGCAGAGTATCTCAAGGGGGAGGACAACAGCCAAGCAGACTGGCTCAGTCGAGAGAAACTGAATCAGGGAGCGTGGATGCTTCACCCAGAGGTCTTTCATCAGATAGTGGCACATTTCGGTTGAATTCAAGTGGATCTGTTTGCCACCACCCACAATCGACAGGTAAAGAGGCTCTTCTCCAGATATGCGACGCCAGACGTGGAGGGGATAGATGCCTTAACATCCCAGTGGCCTCCAGGCAGACTGTATGCCTTTCCTCCACTTCCAGTTATTCCCAGGGTGATAAAAAAACTTTGTGCCGAGAGGACAGCAGTTCTTCTAGTTGCTCTCTGGTGGCCAAGGAGACCTTGGTTTCCAGATCTCCTCGAACTGTCGGTGGAACCCCCATGGAAAATTCCAGTAAGGGAGGACCTTCTCTGTCAAGGGCAGCTTCTTCATCCAGATCTGGAGTGGTTGGCACTTCATGTATGGAATTTGGAATGGAAGTGACTCTTAAAGAAAGGCATCTCCCCACAAGTACTGGAAACCATGATGGCTTCTAGACGCCCATCCACACTCAGAATATATGAAGGCACATGGAAGGCCTTCTCATCCTGGTCACGGAAGAAATGAGTTCTTCCTCAGAAAGTGGGGGTCAACGAGATTTTATCTTTCCTGCAAGATGGCTTATCATTGGGTCTCGGACCTAACACCCTGAGGCACCAGGTTTCAGCCTTATCATCGATACCGTCCAGATCTCCAGACAATCCGCTCCCAGGGGAGCAACGATAACAGCACCACCTACTGTTCATCACTACCCGACATGGGATCTGCACAAAGTGTTACTAGCCCTTCAAAGACCTCCATTTGAACCTTTGAGTCAAGTTTCTCTCCGTCTGCTATCCTTTAAGGTCTTGTTTCTTGTGGCCATTACTTCGGCCCGTAGAGTGTCTGAGCTGAATGCCCTATCTGTCCATAAAAAATTTTGTGTGTTTCATAAAGATAGAGTAGTACTATGCACAGTCTCTTCCTTTCGTCCCAAAGTACTGTCTGCCTTCCATTGCCAACAGGAGCTAGTATTGCCATCCTTCTGTCTAATCCTGTCCATTCTTCAGAGAAGGCCTGGCACTCTCTGAATGTGAGGAGAGCCCTTAAAGTTTATATTTCCAAGACAAAGGTAATTTGGAAAATGTACCATTGGTCTCACCTGAAAGGTGATTTTCATAGGAAGGGGCCATCACTGTGGGAAATAGTTCCACCTATCGTGCGAAGGCAAGAATGTTTTTGAAGTCAAGACTAGGGACGTCATGCCCCTCCCACTCTCCAGTTCATTCGTAGCGAGTCTAAAAGAGATATCTAAAAATACAAGAACAAGGCCAACAGGCCCGCCAGGAAAATAACATAATAGTCACATGCATAACAACGTGACTCTAACGTAACTTCATAACATAACAGAACTAAAAGTCTTGACTTCACTCTTACATTTAAATATAATATGGAAACAATAACATGTAACCCATTGATAAAATTGCTAGTCATCCTCCAACTGGGAGGGTCGTGATGGCCCCTTCCTATGAAAATCACCTTTCAGGTGAGACCAATGGTACATTTTCCATAGGAAGTGGGCCATCACTGTGGGATGTACCAAAGCAACCCATATAGGGAGGGACCACCCACATGTTAATCCTCATTAAGAACCTGTTGCAACACTCGTCTGCCAAAAGAAGCATCAGCAGAGGCATAACGATCAATTTTATAATGTCTTATAAACGAGTGTGGGGAAGACCAGACTGCGGCCCTACAAATATCGGCAACAGGAGCATTAGTAGCAAAAGCAGCCGAAGTGGCAGCTGACCTAGTAGAATGAGCTGTTATACTAGCAGGAACTGGCAGCTTCAGGGACTCATATGCTAAGGTAATGCATGCCCTTAACCAACGGGATAAGGTAGGATTGGATACTTTATGCCCCATAGACCTTGGATGAAAGGATACAAACAGAGACTCTGTTCGTCGAATCTCTTGGGTCCTAGACAGGTAGGTCTTGAGAGCCCTCCGGACATCTAACGAATGCCAAGCCTTTTCAAGAGGATGGGTAGGATCCGGGCAAAAGGAAGGCAACACAATGTCCTGGTTGCAATGAAAAACTGAATCGACCTTGGGACGAAAGGAAGGGTCAGTCTTCAGCACAACAGAGTCCTTATGGAAGACGCAGAGGTGTCTAGCAGAAGACAATGCGCCCAACTCCGAAACGCGTCTGGCAGATGTGATTGCAATCAGAAACAGGACCTTGAAGGACAGTATGCGTAGGGGCACAGTCCTGATGGGTTCAAACGGAGGGCGTTGCAAAGCCTGCAGGACTTTCGGCAAACTCCATGAGGGGAACCGATGGACAACAGCCGGAGAACGTAGGGCGACTCCCCTCAAAAAACGTTTGATGAACGGATGTGAGGAAATATGATCTCCAGCAGAGGACACTGAGAGAATGGATGACAGGGTAGACGCATGTCGACGTAGAGTGTTGGGTCGAAGTCCCATCATAAAGCCACTATGGAGAAATTGGAGCACCTGGTGCACATTGGCCTGGGATGGATCGTGGTGGTGGGACTGACACCACTTGGAGAAAGCCACCCAGGTATGTTGATAAATGCGAGTGGTAGATGGTCTTCTCGAGGCCAAAATAATATCAATCACAGCGTCAGACAGTCCAGCTGACCTCAAGTGTCTCCGTTCAAACGCCACGCTGTTAGATTGAGCCAAGTAGGGTCCTGGTGCAGTACTGGGCCCTGGGATAGGAGGTCTGGCGTTACTGGAAGTGTCCAAGGATCCATCATTGACATTGCCAGAAGATCTGAGAACCACGGTCGGCGTGGCCAAAATGGTGCTATCAGAACCAGCTGTGCCCTTTCGGTTCGCGCCTTCCTCAAGGTTTTGGCTAACAATGGTATGGGAGGAAAGGCGTACAATAGACCGTCTGGCCACGGTGTTGTCAGAGCATCCACTGCTTCTGCTGTTGAGTCCAGGTATCGGGCAAAGTACCTTGGAAGCTGGCAATTGTGACTGGAAGCAAACAGGTCGACTGAGAGGGCGCCGAATAGACACTGGAGACGATGGAAAATGGCTGGATGAAGTTTCCATTCTCCCGGGAAGACCTGTTGTCTGCTGAGCCAGTCTGCTGTCACATTCCAAATCCCTCTGAGGTGCTCTGCTTTCAGGGATTGTAGATGTTGTTCTGCCCAGACAAAGATGAGGGAGGCTAAGTCCTGCAGAGGACGAGACCTGGTGCCCCCCTGTCTGTTCAAATGTGATTTTACACACGTGTTGTCTGTTCGAATGAGCACATGATGCAAAGGGAACAGAGACTGAAAATGACATAAAGCCAAGTGGACAGCCTTTAGTTCCAGCCAGTTGATGCTTCGAGATTGCTCTGCGTTGGGCCAAACCCCCTGAGCGTACTGGGAGTTGCAGTGGGCTCCCCAACCTGTGAGGCTGGCGTCTGTGGTCACGACGGTTCTGCGGGGTTCTCTGAACGACGTGCCCTTGGAGAGGTGTTGAACCTTGGTCCACCAGCGGAAGGAGAGGCGCAGAGCGGGGCTCAAACGAACTTTGCGATGGTTGGAGCTGGCAATGTCTTTTTGAAAAGGCAACAGAGTCCACTGAAGGGACCGAGTGTGAGCTTGAGCCCAGGGCACAATGTGGATTGTGGAGATAAACATCCCGAGCGCTCTGGCGAGAAGCATGACGTCTGCGGATGTTTGTTGCATCAGGGACCTTGCGATGCTTGTGATGGCAGTGATGCGATCTGGAGCCAGGAAGACCATTGCCTGCAGGGTGTCCAACATTGCCCCAAGATGTAGTAGGCGTTGGGTTGGTTGAAGATGGCTTTTGTCGAAGTTGACAAGCCAGCCGTAGGTCTGCAAAACATTGAGGGTGATCATTAAATGATGATGAGCCAGCTCTTCAGACTTGGCCCGTATGAGCAGATCATCCAAATATGGGTAGATATGAACCCCTTGGGTCCGAAGGTAAGCCACTAGGATGAGTAGCACCTTGGAAAATACTCTTGGAGCAGAGGAGAGGCCAAAAGGCATCGCTCTATATTGAAAATGTTGGTGGCCAAAAGCAAACCGAAGAAACTTTCTGTGGGCTATGCAAATGGGTACATGGAGATACGCTTCCTTAAGGTCGATAGAAGCCAGGAAGTCTCCTTCATGCAGACTCTCGGTAATGGAATGGAGAGATTCCATTTTGAACTTGCGGTATGTTACAAAACGGTTGACAAACTTGAGATCCAATACCGCCCTCCAAGATAAATCTCGTTTTGGCACAGCAAATAGGAGGGAGTACACCCCTTCCGATCTCTCAGTTGTGGGAACTGGCTCTATTGCCGCTATGTGCAAGAGGTGATGTATAGCTGTCTGCATGATGTTGTGCCTGGCTGGTGCCCTTGGGCAAGGAGACGGGTGGAATCTGTCTGATGGGGTTGCCCAGAACTCTATGGTATAGCCATAAGTGAAGAGGTCCCTGATCCAGGAGACCGTAGTAAGGCGCAGCCATCGATCTCCAAAATTAAGTAAACTGCCACCTATGGGGATGGCGTTAATACTACTTGTGTAGGCGAGGACCTCCCCTATATGAGGACGATGAGTTGCCCCTGCGCCCTTGGTACTGACCTCTGCCCTGGAAGCGTCGGTTCCAGGAACCCCTGAATGCGTTGGAATCATAGGGTCTGAAATCGCGGCCTCGTCCTCCTGGCCGCGTTCCTCGAAAAGGCTGGTTAGAACGAAAGGAGGGAAATCGCCTGAAGGGCCTGTGGTCGATGTTCTTGACTGTGGCTAGAACCGGTTTATGGGCGTCTTTTGGATCAACCAGAACTGCCTTTAGAGCTTCCTCGCCGAAGAGTAGCGATCCGGAGTAAGGAGCCTTGGACAGGTTCAATCTGGCCGCTGAATCAGCTTGCCAGTGGCGAAGCCAGAGGGTACGACGAGCGACTATTTGAGTCGTCATGGCTCGTGCCCCTAATTGAGTGGCATCCAAAGTGGCATCGGCCACAAAGGCTGCTGTCTTACGTAATTTCAATAGTGCTCTTTTGAAGGCGACAGGATCAGGGTTATCATCCTCTAGAAGGTCATCCAGCCACATCATAGATGGTCTGGAGAAGATGGAGGCTGAGGCGGAGGCACGCATGGCTAGGGCAGTGGTCTCGTGGTTCTTGCGGAGGGCGAAGTCTATTCGACGCTCAGTAGTATCTTTTAGGTGGGATTCCCCTTCCCTGGGCAAGATAGATCGTGAAACGAGGCGAGCAATCGGTTCATCTATGCCAGGGACATCTAACTTGGTGGCGAAGTCTGGGGCTGGGGCGTAAAGTCTGTCAGCCATGTTCTTGAAGCGTCGAGCTTTGAGTGGGTGGGCCCATTCTTTGGAAGTTAATTTGGCAATTGGGTCTGGCACCGGGATGTAGTGTTCAGTAGGTGCAGGGGATTTGAGGACCTTGGCCCCTTTGAGAGCTGGAGCGGACGAAGTTGAAGGCGCAGTCTGGAGACCAAGGGTGTGAAGTACCCTACGTGCGAGTGGTTGGTAATCTGAGGTATTGAACAAGCGATACGATGTATCCTCCTCATGATCTGAATAGTCGCTCCAGTCGTCTCCTTCAACATGGTCAGTGAAAGTTAACTCCTCCGCATACGAGGCTTCGTCCGTACATCTGCCTCTGGCTACATCAAAGGGATCTGGTGAGCAGGAAGGATGAGCAGCATGGAACGCACGTTGGTCCATGTTGAGTGGGGGTATGGCAGGAACCTGTGGTAGTGACTGCATTCGTGTGAAATAAGCCAGCATGGCTTGGAGTTGGGAGAGGAAATCAGGAGACAGCTGCAGACCAGATGTGTGAGATGTATGTGCCTGGTGGGCTATTGGAACAGATGTCTGAGGCGGTAAGCCAGAGGTAGGTTCGTTAGGCGAACCGTGAGGGGGAAAGCCAACAAACTCTTCCTCGTCAGAGGCCGTAGCAGGAGAATGGAAAATATCACATGTGTGTCTGTGCTGTGGTAGTTGTTGGCATAGAGACATAACGAGGGCGCTTTGGTTTACTATGGCTGGAAAGATGTTTTGTCTTAGCCAGTGCTTTGGCATGTCTGGTCTTAGACGTGTTAGTATGTTGTGGCTTGGCTGATTGTGGCATGTCTGGCTGATCTGGCACCATGTGTGTTGATGGTGACATGCCTGGCTGTTCTGCCATCTTATATGAACCTGGGTGCAGTACACTGCCACGGAGGGGGCAGGATGTAAAGACCCGAACTGGCACTGCGTACTACCACGGAGGGGGTAGGATACACTGGCAGATGGCGAATGCACTGCCACAGAGGGGGCAGAATGCACAGAAGTATCAGCGTTAATATAATATAGGCTGTTTAGAGTAGGCACACTCAGATTAGTGCTGTAGGCTGGGTTTTTGGCTTGTTCACGGCCCCATAGGGGGCAGGATATGTAATGTAAATCAGATTTAATACAATTCAGCCACTGATATTAAAGCTCCAGCCTTGATAATGTAATCCAGCCACTAGGATTAAAGCTCCAGCCTTGATAATGTAATCCAGCCACTAGGATTAAAGCTCCAGCCTTGATAATGTAATCCAGCCACTAGGATTAAAACTCCAGCCTTGATAATGTAATCCAGCCACTAGGATTAAAGCTCCAGCCTTGATAATACAATCCAGCCCACTAGGATTGGAGCTCCAGCCTTGATAATATAATTCAGCCGCTATGATTACAGCCACAGTAAAGTGTGTAAATCAGTTGTGTGTAAATTAGTCAGCAGCACATATACACAAACGTACGGATAGATAGTCTGTAGGGGAGGTATCCGATAATAAGGGGAACAAAAAGGGCGGGAAATTCAAATTCTGAAAGAAGAAAAAAATGGCGCCCGGAAAAAAGGAGCGGGAAAAAAAGGCAGAGAGGGAAGAAGCAATGGCGGCCGTCGGAGGCGAACTGGAGGAAGGGCTGCCCAGCCGATCTCGCCAAAAACCGCAGTAGCGGCTCCAAAAAGTCCCCGGAGAAAACAGGTAGGGGAAAAACGGCAGCCACCGCAGAGAGAGCCGCCGTCGCGGTCTGTAAAGCCCTCAGTGGGATTTAAGCCACGTTGCGAGGGCGATCTGAGGCAGAGGGTTAACGGCGGGAGCCGCAGCTGCAAGCTCCCGCTGAGATCGGATAAGCCGCAGCCGCGGCAACCGATCGGGGGGGGAGAGGTTAACAGCGATCAGGATCAGAAGCGATCAAAAGGGGAGAACCGCAGCCGCGGTCCTTGAGGGAGCCCCCTGGCTAAAGAGACAACTGAGCGGGGGGGGCTAGAAACTGCCAAAACGAAGAGAGCCGCAGCCGCGGTCTCAGAGGGAGCCCCCAGTCAAGTAAATAAAAATAGATTGAATAGCTCTGAGGGAAGGGTGAGGAAGCCGCAGCCGCGGTCCCTGAGGGAACCCTTAGAGGCTAAACACAAACAGAAAAAGAGAAAGGATTTAAAGACAGATACGAGACTTAGCTAAATGCTATGAAAATTCCAATCTTGTTCGTACGAAGGCAAGAATGAACTGGGGAGTGGGAGGGGCATGACGTCCCTAGTCTTGACTTCAAAAACATTCTTGCCTTCGCACGATAGGTGGAACTATTTCCCACAGTGATGGCCCCTTCCTATGGAAAACAGATAATTTGTTTGTCTCCTTTCACCCAGCATCTCTAGGAAATAAGGTGTCCACTTCTACACGAGCCAGGTGGATCAAAGCATGCATTTCTTTGACATATGCCTCTCTAAGACTAGCCCGACCATCTGGGATAGTGGCTCACTCCACTAGAGCGGCAGCCACATCAGCGGCCTTTTATCACAACGCCCCTCTAATAGAGTTTTGTAGGGCAGCCACATGGGCCACACCCAATACCTTCATTAAGCATTACAAAATAGACGCCTATGTGTCGGCTGAGGCAGCCTTTGGGAGGAGAGTTCTACAGCATGTCCTCTCAGACCAACAGTAGCTGCAGCCCAGCGATTTCCCCACCCTACATGGGTCAGCTTTGGTATGTCCCACCTGATACCATCTTTTACATGCACAGGAGAAGAGACATTTGGTCTTACCGTGAAATCGGTCTTTGCATGTCAAAAGATGATATCAGGGCCGTTCCCTAGGGGGGCTGGGCTACCACTATAAGTACTAGTAGGCCTTTGGCAGAGAGTGTATGAGTACTGTTGTATTGTTTCTGTCAGTGTTTGCTATCCTGTCTTCCTCGTTTATGGGCTTGTCATTGAAAACTGAGGCAGGAACAGACACAGACCAGGAATGGACCTGTGAAAAAAACTTCAACAGTGCTCTTTTGCCTTCAACCGTTAGGTGGAGCTAGCTACCCACCTGATACCATCTTTTGACATGCAGAGAAGACCGATTTCACGGTAAGACCAAATGTCTTTCCTTTCATCCCCTTTGTTAGACCTCCACATATCCCCAGAATGTGCTCTGAAGGGGCGCTCTGGAGCAGATTTTGGGTTCACACAAGGCACTGCAGTGATGATACCTAAATATAATTGGGCATGAATTATAGTATTTGCAGAAATAGTAATGGATAATTCTTCCTACATGGTAATAAAGGCACCAATTAAATTGGTAAAGTGTCTTAGACAGCAGTGCTTCATTTTCTTCAACTTTTAATATGTATTACTTTCTGAGTTAGTGTTACTATTTTTTCTCAATCCGTATATATCTCTACAAACACTCCAGTCATTTCCGCTGCTGCTTCATACCCAGGCAGAGCCCACCTTTGATTTTCTAGATGCACACCTTCTAGAATATTATTATTTTACAGCATGTATAAATGGTTATTTTTCAGTCCTACAGCATCCAAAACTCACAGGAGTTGTATTTAAAAGCAGCAGGATGAAATAATAGGTTGTAAAGGCAGCTCTACAAACAGTAGTAGATCTGAGCTATTTTTTGTTAAGCATCTAGTGGTTTCCTTTCAGCTTTGATGAAACCAGGCAGCTGCCCCAGCAACAGAGCCAAGGGATACAGGCCATTAGCAACTGAGAAAGCTGAAGGTGAAAATTGGCCAGTTGCTTACATTTGTGGTTTGACCTTCAGTAAAAGACAAGTGAATTCCAAATATAAAAAGCCTGTGAAATGTGTACTTAGATCTGATGTGCTTGTTCTGACAAGAGATGAAGAGTTAATCAATACATAGTCCCCCCTACTTCCAGTTAGCGTCAGTATGTGCTCGTTTGAACTTAAGCTACCCTGCCTATCTAAATGTATGGAAATTGTGTTGTCATAAGAAAAGAATAAAGGCGTGATTTCCAAGACAGTATAAACCAACCAGGTATGTTTTCATACCTAAGAGCAAGATTGATAATATATAAAATTCATTTAAATTAGATTTCAAAATTTTCTTAAAACAATTGGTAAAAAAAGGAGCCTAGGTCAAAAATATTACCATGAATACTAATTATGCAACTTCTAATTATATTCTGTGAATATATTAACAGCAGTTTATGGAGATGGGAGATAGCCTGATCAGTTTATTCTGCAGGTGGTGTACATGAAGTACATGTTGCACCCTCACTCGTTCTCTTTAGGCCTTGCCTCTCTAAGTGCAAAAATAGAAAAGATCAATGAATAGAGAATTTGGGGAGATGGAGTAGATCTGAACAAAGACAAGACCACTAAAGTGGTAATCCACCTCTTAACAGCAGTAGCCTCTTCTGCAGGTGTAGAGAGATTTTTTTCTTCCTCTGGATTAATTCATTTTATGTTGAGAAAATTTGGGAACTGGACTTCCCAGGAGGATCACTCCGCCTGTGCTGCCTCTGAGACGGGCTCCCGTCTTGGATGAAACTTATCCAGTTTTAAATTCAGTCAGAAGGGTTTTTTCTGACTGGGGATGATATCTTCCGGATAAGGAAGAAGCGTGAGATCTGCCACATAGTTTTGTTTCGATTGTTGGAGCCTGGAATTCGTCAGAATTGTCTGTCTTCCAGCAGTTCAGACAGAGCGAGGATTTTATGCTAGCTCAGCTGGATAAGTGACCCGTTTTTTTTAACGGACTAGCAGGCAAACCTCCTGTCTACATTTATCATTTTCTTATCTATATAGCTAAAGAGATTTGTCAAAGTAACAGCAATTAAGATAACCTAGATGAGGTAAGACTTTCCTTTATTTACGGAACTAAGGGGGAAGAAAATATAAATAGCTTATCTTTTTTTTTTTATTGCAAAAAGCTGACATGGAAAATTGCGTTTTAAAGATTACAACGGATGAGAGCTTTCTGATTGGGAGAGATAAGAAATCTTTTTGATTTACAAGACTTTTGTGTAATATATATAAGGGACTATTTTTTCTGATCTACTTTTTTTGTTGTTGTTGTTGACGAATCTGCTCATTCTCTCTGCTACTAGTTATTTGAACGCTGTGAACTAAAAGCTGTTTTTGCACTTCTGGACATTTAAGAGATAAGGACTGTCTAGCGTGTGACGTTAGTTGGTTGGAAAGATTAACTCCTTTGTAACTGGATAAAGAAATAAACTGCTCTTTGCTTGGGACATTGAAAATTGAAGGAGTTTTGTTCTTTTGGTTTTAAGAATGGCAATTAAGAAGATCATGGATGTACAAGAAGGGACTTTATTTCTAGACATGCTTCAGAAAATAATGGATGGGATTAACTCAATAAAACAAGAACTGAGAAATAATAGACAAGCGTGGAGAACTGAATTTCATGAAATGAGACAGGAGCTGAAAGAAACTCAGGATTCTATGAGAAAGGAGAATAAAGATAGATCTGGAAAACAAAAAAAGGATGAAAGAGAAATTAAAGGCAAGGTTCAATCTATGGAGATTGGCTTAAATATGGACATGAAAAAAGATTTGGATTTCCTGGTTGTGACGGATCCTGGAGATAAATATTACAGTTTGGAATACAGCACTGTCTCTGAAGGAATTGAAGAGATTGGAGATAAAGATATTATCGGTTCAAAAAAATTCCTGGACTGGAAGGATTTGATGGAACTTGAAATGGAGAAAGTTAATAGAATTAATCCCTGTTTTGAGTCAATGGAAAAACCTTCAAGAAATGTACTAGTGTATCATGTGGAAAAGAGGAGCAGAGATGCGGCTTTGAAACAATACTTCAGTGTTACGTTTGGATTTGATGGTAAGAAAATATCTGTGATGGAGGAAATTCCTATCAGACTTTTATTATATGACTATGACAGCAAGATTTTTGGGTGCGTAAAGATGGAAGATGGACCCAATATGGATAATGACAGAAGAGCGATTTGAAACTACTGGACTCAGTAGATTTGATGAGTTGGATTAATTGACATGTTTATTTAGAAAAAAAATTGATTGACATATATCTCAAGGATTGGAAACTTCTCTTTGACTTTTTGTGGAAGATTAAAATGGTATGTTGTTAATGAGATTTGAAACCAACTAAGATAACTGCTGGAGGAAGGTGATTTTATAATCTATTAAGAGATAGGTCTGTTATATATTATAGATTTATAGTTGAATTATAGTGTTTTGAAATTACTGGATTTAGTAGATTTGATGAGCTGGATTAATTGGCATGTTTATTTAGAAAAAAAATGGATTGATATATATCTCAAGGATTGGAAACTTCTCTTTGACTTTTTGTGGAATATTAAAATGATATGACGTTAATGAGATTTGAAACCAACTAAGATAACCACTGGAGGAAGGTGATTTTATAATCTATTAAGAGATAGGTTTGTTATATATTATAGATTTATAGCTGAACTATGACAAATCGGAAGTCAATATTTTTATATATATGTATTTTTTTTGTATTGTATTAGTTATTGATTTGTGTTGTTTTCTTTTTGTATTATTTTGGTTTTGAAAATTAGAATAAAAATTAATTGAAAAAAAAAAAGAAAATTTGGGAACTGAAAATAGTAGGCTTGTATTTTTCAGACAATGAACAAGGAAGACAAAGGAAGAAGATTAAGTTAACTATCACCCAGTATTTTAAGTTTCTCCTGTTGACTTGGTTGAAATGGCCTAAATTTTATTTTTTTAAAAAACTTTTCATTTATCTAAAAACTGAAATAGTTAACCATTCAAAAATCCATATGCATTGTTAATGTATGTTGAAGAAAGAAACTCACCAGAAGAATAAACAATCTTACTAGTACAATTTAAAAGCTTGTTTGGTGGTAGAGATTCTGGCACATGACAAAAATACGATTAATTGAACTGTTGGAGCTGGTTCATCTGAATGACTTCACAAGTTTGTTCTTCTTTAATACTAAAATGACCAAATTATCATACTATTTTTGAAAATTAATCTGAAAACAATTCAGAATTGCTTAGTGTGTACCTACCTTTTAATGAAACCTGTATCTCTGAATATGTTAAGGTTATGTTAAACAACAATGCACTTCTAAAAAATGATGTTTAAATGGAATCTTCCTCACTAGTGATTTAAACTTATTTAAATCAGTAAAATTGAGTCCTTCGGAGAAGCGATTTAAATCAAATCTACCCTGTCTAAGAGCACTAGTGTCTATCCAGGTACTCCAGTATGAATCTTGAAGACAAAATGGCAGCTTGTACAGTCTTAATAGAAATAATTTTGGATATCGTGACATCTATATGAGCTTGCTCTTAATGAAATTAATAAAGTACAGCATATTATGAATTAAGATTTCAAAGAACAGAGAATTTTGAGATGTGAGAAAAGTCTGAATTCTATTTTAAGATGGCAGATTGCAGTCTTGGCATCCTTTATATATATTGGGCACACAGCGTATCTGCAATGTATGTCTACTAACTGCCCTGAGCCAGAGCAGCACTATCTGGTTAGGTGTTAAGCTGTCTTGTAAGAACATAGCCTGCTTGGTCAAGCCAATAGCCCATCTAGTCCAGCATCCTGTTCTCATAGTGGCCAACCAGATCCCAGCATTTCGTTCCTCAGTTGCTAGAGCCGCAAATAGGCTGCTGCTTTCGACTAAGGAATATTGTACTTTTTCTAGATTCATGAGGACCTTAACACTGAAGGTAGCTTCCTGGAACATCTGCCAAACAGCATTGTACTTTTGGTACTCAATTTATGACCTGGCCACTTCATGTCCTAGTGGTAGTTGCTTCCCCCCTCATTTTTTGAATCTCAACTCCCTCTCTTTCTGTAGTTTCTTCTGCAACTGCTGCTCCATCCAGAAAGCAGTTGGACACCTTGGCCTCACCAAAACCAGTCCCCCATCTCAGTATTACCCATCATTGCTACCCTCTCTGCACACCTTCCTGATGGCCTTGAATATTTTTGTCCTGCCAAAATCTGTCAGCTTCTTCCTGGTTACTCCTCCCTTTCAATGTTTTCAAACTTTGTAGCCAATTCCATGTGTGTACATTCTCCCTTGCATCTGTTCCTCAAATGTCTCTATGAACATCATCTTACCTGCCCACAACACTTGGCCTGTCTTCTTTCTCTGCAAACAATCTGATCTTGTTATTTGGAGACTGATGTGACGCCCTTCCCTGGCTCTCCCTGTCAGGTTCCTACCTGCTCGTGGCTACTGCCTTTCACTAGGCACCACCAGGGACTCCACCAGTCCGGACTGTCCTTTTTTATGGTTTCTCTCCCTGCTCTAGCACAGATCTCAATAGATTCCCCTGCTAGGCAGCACCACCAGTCACGTTCTACAACCAATGTTCCCAGAGACCTTGCCTGAGTCTCCCTATCCGGTTATATTTCTGACTGCGTGCCTATGCTGTTCCCAACCCCCTTGTATCACTGCAGATAACTCATAACTCAGGGTTGCTCTAGATACTTATGAATGTTATAATCTCCTCTTCACCGCTGCCACCATTTGTTACTGTTTCCCTTCAGCCTTGGTTATTACCTTACCCTCCCTTCTGGTCTCTGAAACCCCAGCCAAGGATCAGGCCTTCGGTAAACCAAAATAGTATTTATTAAATAGCATTAATAACAAGATAACTTTGATAATGATCTACAAGCTTATGGTTTCATCTATTACTGTGATATTTGACTTATTACTAATCCGAACTCCACCTCCCTCCTTCTCCACACTCTCCTGACATACACCAACTCACACCCACCTCCTAACTCCACCAAAACAACCCACTAACGTCCACTCAACAACCCACCAACGTCCACCCAGATTCAACTGTCATCCTTCCATTTATACTCTCAGCCATCCAAACACTCTGCCAATCATCCAGCATTCTACTGCTCATTTACTCCCCCCTCCTCTTTCATTCCACTTACCATGTATCTTCTATACAAACAGCACTTACCATATATACATTAATACAGGAACATCACAACTGACCTGCATGTTGATATTCTCATTGATTGGGTTGTAGTCTTCTCTCTAGCCTCCTTTGGCTTGAGAGATGGTCACCCACTGCCTTGGACACTCTCTTGGTCTTTTAAGATATTTATACATCCCTTCATTAGGAAACATTCCAAGGCAGTTTATAGACGGTATAATCCAATCCATATAGAACTCAGCACATCAAAACCATAAAAAACACAATATCCACAGTAGCTAATACAAATACTAAAAACCTTGGTATTAACAACTAGTAGTTGCAAGACAAATGTCACCCAACTGTCTCTGATAAGGACATAGGAAGTTGCCTGATACCACCAAGTCAGATTAATTGTCCATCTTGTCCCCTTTGTTTGCTCTGTTTGACTGACAGCAGCTCTCCAGGGTCTCAGGCAGAGGGTCTTTTTCATCACCAGCTACTTGATTCTTTTTTACCGGAAATGCTTGGCACTGAACCAGAGATTTTCTGCATTCAACACACATGCTCTGCCCCTGAACTATACTCTATTGTGGAAACAAATGCTATACATTTTAGCAGTTCAGATCTAAAGTAACCAATAATATCAAAAAGTGATAGTGTTTTACTGATATGAAGGTTGTGTCCAACATTGCACACAGAGAATTCCACTCACATAATAGGACTTCCTCTTGTCTCCCTGTATGCTCCCAAAATCTGCTCCAGAGGGTTCCCCAACCCTCTGATGCAGATTTTGAGGGCATGGGGGGGGGCTGCAGGGAAGAGAATGAAAAGTTGGACTTACTGTGAAGTGTCCTTCTGGTCAGCGGAGAGTGGGGCAGACAGGAATGGGTTAACTCCTGGAGACAGGGTCAGCACTATAACACAAAAGTTTAACTGGTAGCTGGCTGGAAGGGGAGGAACCTTCTCCCATTCTCCAGTTTGTGACACAGCTGTAAAAAACAGTACTGAGCAGCTGACCATTCCACCTACGTGAACTTGAAACTTGAACAGAGGATAGAATAAGAACAAGTGTTAACAAATCAGCACACAGTGTCAAGAAGGGATGAAGGGAGCCCTTCCTACTCTATCCAGAGGGTGTGCGACCGGTGGTCGCCAGAGGGTTTCCAGAAAGGTGCCCTCCCCACCCCACGGCCTAGGTTTTGCTGCAGGATGGGGCTGTCTGCTCCACTCTTCACTGACCAGAAGGACACTTCACGTTAAGTCCAACTTTCCATTCTCTGTCAGCGGAGGAGTGGAGCAGACAGGAATGGGATGTACCTGAGCAGTGACTCCCTTTACATCCTTGGGTGGGAGCAAACCTAAGCCACCACCCTCTGAAGAACCCTTCTGCTGAAGGGAGCTTCAGCAGAAGCAAATTTATCCACCTTGTAGTGTTTGATGAAGGTGGCTGGGTGAGCCCAGGTGGCAGCTTTGCAGATTTCCTCCAGTGAAGCATCCTTGTGGAGCACTACTGTGGTGGCAGCCCCTCTGAGTATGCAGTGATCCCTGGAGGGGGAGCTCTCCCTTTTGCCTGATAGGCCTTAACTACGCAATCCCTCACCCAGCGGCTGATGGTGTACTTGGACGCCTTTAATCCCTGCGCCCCTTGTTTAAAAGAACGGTTCTGTACAGTCCAGGTAGATCCAAAGTGCTTGCCTGACATCAAGTTTGTGCCATTTCTCCCTGCTGTGGACTGGGTTGGGGCACAAGTTGTGTAGAGAAATGTCTTGTCCCCTGTGGAACGAGGAATTAACCTTGGGTAGAAAACTGGGATCAGGGCGAAGAACTACCCTGTCTGGCTGAAAAATGAACAGCTCCTCCCGGATGGAGAGGGCCCCCAGTTCCCCCACCCTCCTGGCTGAGGTGATTGCCACCAGAAGAACTGTCTTGAGGGTGAGGTCCTTGATTGGTATTGAATGTGCTGGTTCAAATGGATGTTGTGAGAGAGCTCTAAGAACTAACGAAAGATCCCAGGAGGGAAACCTGTGTTGCACTGGAGGTGATAGTAGGGTTGCCCCTCGGAGAAAGCGTTTGACTCGAGGGTGAGAGGAAATAGAATGGCCCCCCACCATCAGAAACACTGCCTAGGACCGCCGCCTGTTTCTTGAGCGTGTTGGGAGCAAGCCCCTGGTCCAGACTGTCTTGCAGGAAGTCGAGAACAGTGTGAATGTGGCATTCTGTGGCAGGTAACTGCGTCTACGCCACCTGTTGAACGCCTTCCATGTGAGGTCAAAAATTCTCTGGGTGGATTGTTTGTGAGAAGCCAGAATGGTGGAAACAACACTCTCAGACAGCTCCTCTTCACTTAGCCACTGCCGCTCAGCCAAGCGGGAAGCTGGAGCCACTTTGGGTCTGGGTGAAGGATAGATCTTTGTGAGAGGAGATCCGGTCTGGAGGGAAGACGCCACGGCGAACTGGAGCTGAGGTCCACTAGGTCAGAAAACCATGGTCTCTGCGGCCAGTGTGGAGCCATCACTATCACCTGGGCCTGGAGAACTCTGATTCTGCACAGCAGCCTGGACAGAAGAAGTAGAGGTGGGAAAGCGTAGAGTCCCCGAGGCCAGGGGGCTTACAGGGCGTCTATGTTCTGGACGTGTGGATCCCAGCCTTCTGCCATGAACTGGTTCAGTTGGGCATTCACCGATGAGGCAAACAGGTCCATGCATGGGAGCTTCCACTTCTGAGTGATCTCTAGGAACACGTCCTGGTGAAGGGCCCACTCTCCCTGGTGGACTTGTTCTCGGCTCA
Source organism: Rhineura floridana (assembly GCF_030035675.1). NCBI lineage: Eukaryota > Metazoa > Chordata > Lepidosauria > Squamata > Rhineuridae > Rhineura > Rhineura floridana. The sequence goes on along the minus strand of NC_084484.1, from coordinate 106,580,822 downwards.
GCCAGTTGGCTTGTGTGTTCAGGGTCCCCTGTACATGTATGGCCGAAATGGAAGCCAGGTGCCTTTCTGCCCATTGGAACAGCAGGTTGGTCTCCCTCTGAAGAGGGCCTGATTTTGTGCCCCCTTGTTTGCAGACGTGATTTGGCTGTGATGTCGGTGCATACTAGCATAAGTCTGAGATAGGAACTCCTGGAGTGCTAGTTGGATTGCTCTGAGCTCCAACCAGTTGGCTGACTGGCACCACTCCTGCACTGACCACTTCCCCTGTGCGATGTTGGAACAACAGGTTGCCCTCCAGCTGTACAGGCTCATGTTTGTGGTGACTATTGAGACTGTTGGAGCTCTGAGAGAAAGGCCTTTCTCCAGATGAGGTAGACGTCCCCACCACTGGAGGGACTCCCGCACATGCCTCGGGAGGATGATGAGCCAGTTCTGGCGCGAGGTGATCTGGACCTGATATGGTAGCAGCAGCTCTTGAGTGGAAGCACGCCCAAGGCACTGAGTCTGTGGCTGCAATCATGGAGCCCTGCAGCTGAGCCAGTTCCATCAGAGGAGCCTGGGTGCCTTGCGGGCATGTGTGCAGCTGGCGCAGGAGCTTGTCCATGTGATCGGTGGACAGGAAGAGCTTCCTTTTGAGCTGTGTCGATGACCACTCCCAGATGTTGAAGGCACTGGGTGGGTATCAGGTGGCTCTTGTCCCTGTTGATGATGAAGTCATGGTTCCAGGGCTGTGGAGTTGGTACACCAGACCTTCGACTTCGACTTCGTCTCCTCTATTTTTCTACTGTCCGACTCCAACTCCTTCATAAATGGCAAATGTATATTAACTAGTAATAACAAATTTACTGTAGTAAAATGGTAGCACAAGGCATTTCATCACCACCACATGAATCCAGAACTTGGAAAAGTTACTTTTTTGAACTACAACTCCCACGAGCCCAATCCCTGGGTCTGATGGGAGTTGTAGTTTTAAAAAGTAACTTTTCCAAGCTCCGGATTCACGTGGTGGTGATGAAATGCCTTGTGCTACCATTTTACTACAGTAAATTTGTTATTACTAGTTAATATACATTTGCCATTTATGAAAGAGTTGGAGTTGGAGTTGGAACATTTCTACCGACTCAGACTCCACTCAAAATTGCTCCCGATTCCGACTCCACAGCCCTGCTTGGTTCTCCAGACACTGGATGATAGTCTGGAGATCCCGTTGCGCCACTGTTGCTGAAGAGGCCCTCACCAGAAGGTCATTCAGGTAAGGGACTCCCTGAGTGCAAAGGTGTGCCACTACTGCTACCATTATTTTGGTGAACACAGAGAAGACTCCTGAGGACCGCTGATGCTCTGGCATGGGTTCTATGGTGCCTATCTCGAGGAGGTGAGAAATGGCATCCAGGGTTCTCTGCCACTTCTCTGGCTGATGAGATGGAGGAGCTGTCCTCCATCTGTCCTGCGGAATGGTGGCAAACTCAAGGTAGTAGCCAGACTGCATGGTGCTCAGTATCCATTTGTCTGAGGTGGAGGCTGCCCAGACGTGCAAAAAATTGAAGTCTGCCCCCCACCTGGGCCGTCCTGGTGTCATGCATGGCTTTGCTGGACACTGGGCTTGGGGTTGTGATGATATTTGTTGCCTCCCCCACCACTGTAGGGTGTGGAACAGGTGCGCTAGCGGGAGGAATTCCAGGAAGAGTTGCAGGACCCCTGGAACTGACATGTAGTCCTGTAGGTAGTTGGATAGCCCTTGGGATGAAAGGAATGTGAAGCGTTCTTATGGGATTTGTCATCCTTCCTGGGAGTGGATGGAAGAGCCTTCTTTTTAATCCTTGGTCTCCACCAGGTGGCACTCTAGAGACTTGCCAAAAAGCTGTCCATCTGAGTAGGGCAGAGCTGCAAGACTGGCTTTGGAGTGATGGTCCACTTCCTACTGTTTCAGCCATATATTGCGTCTTACTATCACTCCATATCCAACAGCTCTTGCTGAGTACTGTAGGCTATCTAAGGAGGAATCTGCTAGGAGTTCAGCTGTTTTTGCCAATTTGTGCAGCCCCTCCCTGACATGTCTGGCATCAGGAGGCACTTCTGATAGTAGCGCTTTAGCCCACTTTACTGCAGCCCGTGCCAGGAAGTAGTTGGCTGTCGAAGCTCTTATGGCCAATGTAGTTTTCTGGGCCCAATTCAAGGTGTTGGTGTTAGCCTTTAAATCCCTATATGGTTTCGGCCCGGTTTATCTGAAGGAGCACCTCCAGCGTCACCAACTATGCCGCCCGACAAGATCCGCCACGCAGGGCCTTCTCTCAATCCCACCAACAAAAGTAGCTAGGTTGGTGGGGACTAGAGAGAGGGTTTTTTCGGTGGCGGCCCCCACTCTCTGGAATTCCCTCCCATTCGATCTTCGACATGCCCCTTCCCTGGATACCTTCCGCCGAGCATTAAAAACTTGGCTGTTTGGTCAGGCCTTTGAGACTATCGGGATGGGCTAATTATATACTCAATCCCCGCTGCTATGTATTACAATTGCTGCTATTCTGTCACTGATGATTATTTGTAGTTTATTGTATTTATTGTATTTACTGTATTTTATATTTTATTGAATTTAATATGTACACCGCCTAGAGTGGCTTCGGCCAGATAGGCGGCCTAAAAATTAAATTATTATTATTATTTTTATTATTAATGCAGATGCTTTGTGTGTGTGTTTTAAGATAGCCTCACTGTGCCTGTCACTTTGGTCTGAAAAAGTATCTGCTCCTTCTTTGGGAATAGCTGTCTTGGCCTCGAGGGCAGACACAGGCTTTTCAATGGCTGGGACCTGAAGGGTTGCCATGGTCATGGCAGGATGAGCATATAGCTTCTTGAACAGAGCATGTGGAGCTTTGGATTTGGCTGGATGATCCCATTATTAACAATGTCCTTGAAGAACTTCAGAAAGGGAATGACCACCTTCTGATCCCCTGACCTAGGAAAGACGTCTGAAGATCCCTGTTCCCCTTCCTCTAGTTCCCCCTCCTGAGGAGTTTCCGTAGGGGGTTCTAATTGAAGGCAGGCCATAGCCTTAGAAATCAAAATAGGATAGGAGTCAGGAGAGTACAGCCTCTTATGCACTGGGGATGGCATAGGGGAATCCTCCCCTGAGAGTTCCCTTTCTTCCTTTTCTGAGTCTGATGCAGCAGATGACGAGGGAGCGTCCTCCCCCCCCCCCAGGAGCCTGGGCTAAGGGAAAGGAGATCAGGTGGGAACCCAGAGCTGGAGCATCTTTTGCATTCTTTGTGTAGTTTAGGCTTCTCTAAGGAGTCCCTTCTTTTACTCTTCCCTCTTTTCCTAACTGGGCTGGCCTCCCAGGAGGAGGAGAAACAGGAGGAGGAAAATGAGAAGACATCATGGCAGCGTGCCCTGGAATTCTTGGAGCCTTTTTCCTATGTGCATGGGCCCAATGCTTGGCTAGGGAAGCCCCTGCCTCCTTCATCATGGCCTTGTTAAACCAAGCCAACATGGCCGAAGAGGTAGAGGGCTTATCTAGATGGTGAGATTTGGCGTGCTGTTTTCCTGCAGGAGCCACGTGTGCATCTCTCCCCCCCCCTCAGCTGAGTAGAAGGGAGCTGAGGAAACTAAACTATTTCAGGCTGCGAAAACAAAACTATTTCAGGCGGGGACTCTAGCATGCTTCCCGCCACTGAGGCTAGAATGACTAATGGATTGCCTAATTGAGATGTAGATTCCCCTCCACTCACTCATATTCCTCTGCAGAGGCATGAGAAGGGCTGTCTCTTCCCCCATAGTTAAAAATCCCAGCTGAAGAGAGAAAAAGGCCGGGGCTGGAGCTGCCCTCTTCCCCCCCCATTAGAAAAAGAAAGCTTAGGGGCTTTACCTGAGAACAATGTGGCAAGGAGGCCAACCACGCTTAGCGGAGGCCTGTTGCCCCAGGGGTTTTTTTGAATTAACAAAACACCTTGGCTGGAGAAAGACCAATCGCTGCTCCTCCAAGGTCTTAAAACACTCCTGAAAGCTTTCCTCTCCTTGGGACATGAAAGAGTGTTCAATAAGGGACAGCAGGGGGAGGCACGAGACAGATCCCGGCCTCCACCGCTTCCAGCACTTCTTCCAAAATAACAATCCCATTCTTCCCCCTCCAATCTGGCTATTTGGTGAGGGTGGGAAGTGAAAGGAGAGAAGCAGAAGTCTTCGACTGCAGTTGATGATGATAAACTCTCTGAGAAGAGCAGAGAAAATAGCTAAACTGTTTCTGAATCCCTTATGGGGACTGGTGCGTCCTTCCCTGGCTCTCCCTGTCAGGTTCCTACCTGCTCGTGGTTACTGCCTGTCTCTAGGCACCACCAGGGACTCTACCAGTCCGGACTGTCCTTTTTTATTGTTTCTCTCCCCGCTCTAGCACAGATCTCAACAGATCCCCCTGCTAGGCAACCACCAGTAACGTCCCAATACTAGTATTCCCAGAGACTCTGAATACTGGTATTGTTATTCTCTTCACCGCTGCCACCATTTGTTACAGTTCCCCTTCAGCCTTGGTCATTACCTTACCCTCCCTTCTGGTCTGTGAAACCCCAGCCAAGGATCAGGCCTTTGGTAAACCAAATTAAGTATTTATTACAGATAACAAAGCTAACAAGATTAACAAGATTTCTTCTTAAGGCACATAAGCATATGGTTTTCCTCAATACTAATCCGAACTCCACCTCCCTCCTGGCAAACAACTCTCTAAACCCCACCAAGCAACTCACTCAGTTCTCTTCTCCCCCCGATTCCACTCTCACTCTTCCTTTTATACATTCAGCCATTTTAAACACTCAGCCAATCATCTCGCATTCTACTGCCCATTCACTCCCCCTCCTCTTTCACTCCACTTACCATGTATCTTCTAAAACAACAACACTTACCATATATACATTAACATAGGAACATCACATTTCCCCCCCCCTTAAACAACAGCAGAGTATTATTCCTGTTCCAGGATTTATACGTCGCGTTAACAAATAAAAGTCTCTATGGGGAAAATGTCTTTCTTTGTTCCTCTGTCTGGTCACGTCACTGCAGTCCCAGCCACTTGCCTGGAAAGTCCATCGGCCAGTACATTGTCCTTGCCTTTTATGAACTGGAAGTCCACTTGATAGTCCTGTAGGGCCCAGGACCACCTCTGCAGCATAGTGTTATGGTTTTTCAGTCTGCAACCATAACAAGGCCCGATGATCCGTAGTCACTGTGAATCTTCGTCCCCACACGTATGGGCGCAACTTGTTCAGTCCCCACACGACCGCTAGGCACTCCATCTGGACCGACGAATAGTTTTTCTCCCTCGGTGTCAGCTTGCGACTCAGGTACGCCACTGGATGTCTGGTGCCTTCTCTCTCCTGTAGCAAGACGACTCCCAGCACCAGGTCCGACGCATCTATAGCCACGATGAATGGTTTCTCATAGTCTGGTGCTATTAATATGGGTCCTTGGCACAAGGCTTGCTTCAGTAGATCAAAAGCCTTCTGACATTCATCCGTCCATACCACACGCTCAGAACACTTTTTCTTTGTTAATTTATGCAAGGGGATAGGCCACGATTGCACTGCCTCTACCTTGCTCCATAAGGGGGTGACTTTCCCACTCCCCACCTTATGTCCTAAATAGATTACTTCACTCACAACTTTCCCATTCACACAGCACGGTACAGATCTGATTGGGGCATGATCTCCAGTATCAATGGAATGTATAACTATACTGGTTCGGCCAGGTTTGTTGCTAAAGAGATTCCTATAGGTTTTTAAAACTCTCAGAATCTCTTCTTTTACTTCCTCCTTCACCTCCTCTGACCATTCCACTTGATCTACCCCTCCTTTGTCTTTGCTTTCCTGTACCAAATCTGGAAGTTCAGGCCCACTTCCCTCAGGGAATAAGGTAACTTACAACACCTGTGCATCCCTGGTATGGTAAGGCTTCAACATATTTACATGAACCACTTTGCTTTTGTTTAATTGGTCTGTGGTAATTACATACGTCACTGTGTCAAGCCTTTCTCTGATGGTATATGGTCCTTCCCAGTTAGCCTGTAATTTGTCATGTTTCCTGGGTATGAACGCCATAACCATATCTCCCACATCATACACACGTTCCCTGGCTGTTCTGTCATACCAGTAACGTTGCTTCTCCTGTGCTTGACTCAAATTCTTTACCACCACCTCCATCATTGATGTTAATTTATTGCGGAATTCCAATACAAAATCTACTACAGATGTTTTGTACTCTCCCAGGGTTCCTTCCCATGAATTTTTTAATAGTTCCAAAGGTCCCCTCACTTTTCTAGTGAACATCAGTTCAAAGGGTGAGAAGCCTGTTGACTCCTGAGGGACTTCTCTGTATGCAAATAAGAAGCATCCCAAACGTTCATCCCAGTCTTGTGGGTGATCTTGAACATAGCTTCTGATCATGCCCTTCAAAACGCCATTGAATCTCTCTGTTAACCCATTAGTGGCGGGATGGTAAGTAGTGGTCTTTAGATGTTTTAGACCACAACATTTCCACATACATTGCATCACTTCTCCCATGAATACACTGCCTTGATCCGTCAGCACTTCATGAGGGAAACCCAGCCTCATAAAGATTTTTAATAAAGCCTCTGCCACTACAGGGGCTTCCAGTGATCTTAGTGCTTCTGCGTCTGGGTACCTGGTGGCAAAATCAACCACCACCACTAGATATTTCTTGCCATGCCTTGTGGGTTTGGAAAAAGGGCCCACCAAATCTATTCCCACTCTATAAAAGGGTTGTCCAATTATAGGAAGGGGCTTTAAGGGTGCCTTAGTCTTTACTCCACTTTTCTCCACCTTTTGGCATATTCCACAAGATAGACAATGTTGTTTTACATCTTTGGAGATGTTTGGCCAATAATAGTGTGCTGCCAATCTCCTCTTGGTCTTTTTTATTCCCAGATGTCCTGCACATGGGACATCGTGGGCTACCTCTAGCAATCTGGTTCTGTATTTGCTAGGTACTATCAATTGCTTCACTGGTTCACATTCACCCTTTCTCTCAGCAGGCATCCACAGTCTATATAAAATCCCATTCTCACACACAACTTGATTCCTCAGTTTGTCAGTGAAAGGAATCTGTTGGGTCAGGGCTTGTTCCTTTATCTGCTTCAAACTTACATCTTTTTGTAGCTCTTCCCTGAATTGATCTGCTTCATCATTATCAGAGACCACTTGATACAGTTTGTCTCCTTCAGCAGGCCTGCTAGTGGTTGCTATGGTGACCTGAGGCTGGTTAACAGATTCCACCGTTTGTTTCAGCCCCCCTTAATATGGCTTCTTTTTCTCTGCCAATTTGCTGTCTGGTCACTACATAGATCTTTCCTTGGGCGCCCATTACATCCCTTCCCAGTATTACTGGTTCTTGTTGCTGGGCATTAATGCCTACTTTATATCGGCCCCCTCGGCCTCTCCAAGTCATTTCCACCAGGGCCACAGGCAAACTTTCTGGTTGACCCATCACTCCTTGGATAGTCAGAGTTTCCTGAGGTAATATTTCTTCAGATTTTATTAAATCTGGCCTCAGTAATGTCTGAGTGGCACCAGTATCAAGCAATGCCCAATAATTTGCCCCATGTACACTCACTTCCTCTCTCAGACTTGAATCAAGGTCTGTTACTTCTGTCCAGTTTATCTGGCAGAACTGAACCTTTTTCGCTGTTTCTAAAGCCTTGGGCTCTGTTTTCACTGCCCTTGTCTGAGCAGGATTACTAATGGGGTTGGCAACCTCACATTGAAAACGTAGGTGCCCCGGTCTACCACATTTGTAGCATAATTTCTCCTCACTTTTAGGGTACACAGATCCACTCTGAGGTGTCCTGTGCCCTTCAGATTTTAATGGAGGACTCACTCTCTGTGGTACCACATCCCTTCTGCCAGCGTTATATGGTCTGGGTTTAAACTCTCTTGATGTTTTCCTCACCCAGCCAGTTCTGTTGGAGGCGAAGTGATCCGCCATCTCTGCGGCCTCCTGCACCGATGTAGGGGAACGGTCTTTGACCAGGAGCCTTATTTCTGGTGGTAACTGATGGTATAATTGATCCAATATCATGAGGTTTTTCACCTCCTCCACAGACTGAGCTTTTGCACTTGTCAGCCATTTCCCAAATATGTCCATCAGTTTTGCCCTCAGCTCCACGAAAGACCTCCCTGTCTGTATCTGGCAGTTTCTGAAAAGCTTTCTAAAATGATCAGGCCCCAGTCTGAATCTTTTAAACACTGCTTCTTTGAATTCAGCATAGGTGACGGGCCTGTCTGAGGGGAAATATTGGTATACCTCAGCCAATTCCCCTTTAATCAGGTTTGATAAATACTGCATGTATTTATCTTCAGGTAGCCCCCACAACTGAGCTGCTTTTTCAAAGATGCTGAGGTAAATTTGAGGATCTTGACCAGGCTCATAGACAGCAAAGTCCTTTGGAGTAATTTTTATTTTTGCTCCATCTCTGTCCTTTCTTGTTTCATCAGAATGAAACTTCTCTCTTTCAAATTTTAACTTTTCTACTTGTAATTTGGCATCCACTGCTCGTTGCTTCTCCCTCTCCTCAAACCCCATTCTCAACTTCTCAGTTTCCAACTTCCTCTGTTTGTCTTTTACCTCAGCCTCAAAGACCCGCTGTTTGTCTTTTTCCTCAGCCTCCATCCTCATTCTCTCAGTTTCCATCCTCAACTTCTCTCTCAAGTACTCTATATAAGCGGGATTGCTTAAATATCCTTCTGGGGTCTCTTCTCTGACAGGTTGTTTTTGCTGGGCAGTTGCAAATCCTATAAGTGCTACCCTCAATTCATCTACCCCTTTACCCTCATGAGGTAAATTGAATGTTATGCACTTCTCCACCAGCTCCTCTCTTTTCATTTTTATGTATTCAGCCATGGTGTTTGAGTTCACTCACTCTTTGCCACACACTCTTTGCCAGTCACTCTCACAAGAAATCTTGTTTTGTTATTTCTGTTTGCCACACCACTGTATCTGGATTCTCTGTTGTTCGTATCCCACCGCTACTGACACCACATGTGACGTAGTCTCCTTTGTTCGGATCTGGATTCTCTGTTGTTCGTATCACACCGCTACTGCCACCACATGTGAGGCGTCCTTCCCTGGCTCTCCCTGTCAGGTTCCTACCTGCTCGTGGTTACTGCCTGTCTCTAGGCACCACCAGGGACTCCACCAGTCTGGACCGCACTCTCTTATGGTTTACCTATCCGCTCTAGCACAGATCTCAACAGATCCCCCTGCTAGGCAACCACCAGTAACGTCCCAATACTAGTATTCCCAGAGACTCTGAATACTGGTATTGTTATTCTCTTCACCGCTGCCACCATTTGTTACAGTTCCCCTTCAGCCTTGGTCATTACCTTACCCTCCCTTCTGGTCTGTGAAACCCCAGCCAAGGATCAGGCCTTTGGTAAACCAAATTAAGTATTTATTACAGATAACAAAGCTAACAAGATTAACAAGATTTCTTCTTAAGGCACATAAGCATATGGTTTTCCTCAATACTAATCCGAACTCCACCTCCCTCCTGGCAAACAACTCTCTAAACCCCACCAAGCAACCCACTCAGTTCTCTTCTCCCCCCGATTCCACTCTCACTCTTCCTTTTATACATTCAGCCATTTTAAACACTCAGCCAATCATCTCGCATTCTACTGCCCATTCACTCCCCCTCCTCTTTCACTCCACTTACCATGTATCTTCTAAAACAACAACACTTACCATATATACATTAATATAGGAACATCACAGGGACCCAGGAGGAATAGGCTGACTCTGTTGCTCTCTGAAGGCAGAGTCAAAAACTGGAGAATGAGAGAAGGCTCCTCTCCTTCCGGCTGGCCACCAGTTAAACTTTTGTGTTACAGTGCTGACCCTGCCTTCAGGAGTGTTAACTCATTCCTGTCTGCTCCACTCTCCGCTGGCTGAAAAGGGGAAGTTCCATTGCACATGTGGAATTGCAGTATTGGAGGCAATCCTGATTTAACTTTTCAAATTGGGAAAGTTGCAATCAATTGTGAGATTTATGAAGTATGGGTGGAATGATAATCAACAGACTTGTATTCTCAAGACCCTGCTGGGGTCCTGAACCACAGTAAGAGCAGTCAATCTGTCTATGCTAACCTTTGCCAACATGGTGCCCACCAGGAATTCTGGACTACAACGCCTATTAGCATGTGCGTTGCTGAATGTTTACCTGCCTAAATAACTGGCACAAGGCTCCCTCTCGCCACTCTGTCCTCATGTGTAGAAGAGCAATGCCATCAAACAACTGATCGGCAATCTAATCAGGTCCTGAATAGACAATTAAAAAAGGACAGTTGCTTCTTTTACAAAGTTTGTTTCAATTGCTGTTCAACAGGCAATTTAAAATTTGCACTCTTATAAATAAAATGACCCAAGGACATAAGCAGCACACTTTTTGAAAAATCTCTTTGCATGCAAGACCTGTACTGAAATAAGTGGAAGGGTAACAATTACCACTGCAACCAGACCAGCAGCCAGTGAAAAGCAGAGACGGTGGGGAATAGAGAGAAATCTGCTCTTTAGCATCACAGCCAAGGGAAAGAGGCAATAGGGAAGAACTGTATGAACAGCAAGCAATCCTATGTTTCTTGGGCAATTACGTGTAATTTTCTTATCAAAAGTTGCCAGCAGTCAAATATCCTTTGGGCTTGAGGGTCTAACCCTATATAACACAGTACTTCATTGTTGCTTAGCAACACCACTCCGTGCACTACAGCTATAATGTCCAAATTGTTTCTCAGGTAGTAGCAGAGAGAAAAAACACCCAGATCCTGGAGATGGAAAAAGATTCTTTTATTGATTTGCAATTTGTATACATTGATGTTTTTGGAAAGATGTATCAGATTCACAAGGTAACATTACTGAACAAAGATGGATACCCCTCACAGGTTTACAGATTACATATAAACATCTAAAAGCATTCACTGTTTCTGCTCTGAATTGTAGCTACACTACGGCAAGATTTATTTAAGCAACTAAAAACCAACTATATGCCTGCTGGACTATATGTGAAGTAGGAAAACCTGGCTTACTGGGAGCTAAAGTGCCCTGAACATTCAAGCATATCAGCTGTGTCCCACCTAATGAATAGTCTCTGTCTCGCAATGTAATTGTCAGGACAAATAAAAAGCGCTTCAATGCCTTGCTTTTGAGTTTCAGGCGGCACCAAGCTGGCCACTTTGGGCAACAAAAAATCTGATAAAGACTTGTCATTTTAAACAAATTCTCTACAAAGAAGAGTGCTTAAAATCTTTTTATTTTGCCCCCCCAAGGGAAACATTTTTTTTTTTTGCTCTCTCCTTATACTCTGAGGCTACACCAGCCTCTTAGATTTGCTGATGTGACATCATTTCAGCCAGAGAAACATGTTAATAGTGCAAGCCTTTTGTTATTCTAGTACATCTTGACTTGAGGAGGTGCTAAAAGTCACAAGTAATAGGTAACCATATAAGCTCATGAAAAAATATTGGGGTTTACAACATGAATTTAAAAGAGGAGAGAGCCTGGTTAGAGAACATCATACAGACTCCAGAAGACGTCAGCTTATTAGAAGCTTGGTCTGGAAGGAGAAAGGACAGTGTGCACCCTCAAAATCTAACTCATGGATGTGATTCCAAAGCAGGATGAGGAACCTGGTACTCCCGTCAGCCCCTACTAGCATGACCAATGGTCAGGGCTGATGGGCGTTGGCAGTCCAGCAACATCTGGAGAGCCATAGGTTTGTCACCTATTCTAAAGAAAAAGAGGTTCATAACTCAGAGTTAATGGTGCCTCCTCTAATTGCCGTCATTGGGAGCAAGTTAGCAGTAAAGCAGGGAGGCTGCAATTATAGCATCTTTGCAGAGATGTTATAAATTAGTACATTTTCTCAATTGCCTTTTGACATAATCACGTACTCTGTTTAAAAAATCATTTTAAAAAATCCAATCTGTTGTTGATGGTCTCTGCTAACTGGAGTTTATTTGTTAAATTTATATCCTGCCCACGGCAGATGCTATTGGATGTCGCTGATTCATAGGATCACCATAAGTTGGAATCGACTTGAAGGCACATAATAACAAAATATCCTGCCCTACCTCCCAAAGGAGCCCAGGGCACAGAACAGAAGCCACACTACAAACACAGCAAGGTTTCAGGGAAGAAACCTTTTTCGGGCTACATTGGTTCCATCATCACACTGCTCTAACAGTTAGGATGTCTTTTCTGATGTTCAGATGAAATCTGATGTGTACAATATCAGAACACAATAATCTCATCGTATATTGGGAATGAAAACCAGAGGGTGACAGAGGATTTGGGAAAGGAGGTGGTTGCATGACTAGGAGCAGTGAAGGAAAAAGCAAGCAGATGGGTAGAGAGAGTGTGTATATTCTCTTTATTGGGATGTAATAGCTTGAGATTTCCTTCATCACATAGAACTGGGTGTGCTCAAACTACTACATGTTCCAAATGCTGCTATCTGCATAGGTTTGTGACAATAAGGAGAGCTGACAGCATCTAATTACGATACCATTCTTCTTTGTAATTATCTCAGGCCCCTTAGTGATATGGGGAAGCTTGGCTCCTAGGAGACTGAGTGTCTCACCTGGTGGTAAATGGGCATTTATGGCCCATCTGTGTCACTGACATCCAGTCTAATCCCAGGAAGCATGGGAATTCGGCCATGGCACTTGTGGTGAAACGGAGACAGTGCTCTTAAGGTACTGAAGTGAAACAGGATATGCTGCAACTGGGGTGAGCACATTCTCAGACATACATCCAACAACATGAACATTCCAGGTAGAGCTGAACTCGCCTTGAGGCAAACAGAAGAAAGATCTCTGGCGATATGGTTCAGGTTGAATGATCTCCTGAGAGTCTGAGGAAGTGATGTTATAATCAGTAGGATCCCTGTTGTTATCTTGCATAGTTTGATTAGTTGTCATCACTGTGAGACAGAAGGCAACAAAATGGCTGGTTGGCTAGCAGTAACCCTTTCACTGGCATGTCTCATTTAGGCACATCAAAAGCTTAGAGGAATGCTGGATCTTGTAGACACTTGGCTTTGATCCCAATATATTGCTTTGAAACCAATTCGGTAGAAAGTTTAGAACTTGATGGAGATACCAAATCTCTGGAAACTGACCAGGCAGGGTGGAAATCACTGGAGCAGCGGCTGGTCTACTTGCCTCTGTACAATATTCTACTTACTCAGCTATCAAAACTACATTGTGTCTGACAGAGCCTGTGCCACGAAGTCAAGGTGAGCAATTGGGTACTTTTTAAAGGTTCCTTGCTGTACCAGAGATGCACCAGTTCCTGAATTTAAAAAAGTGTCACCTGTGAAAAATATAAATGGAAATTTAGGGGACAAAATACAAAAAATGAACACGGTAATTACAGTAAAAGTAAGAAAAAGGAAACAAACTGAAATATTTAGTAGTTGGGAAAAGAGAACGGAATGGTATGGAACTTGCTCTACATCTTAAAGATGTGCATCTGGGCATCTTTAGCCATGGGGAAGGAACAAGAACAACTCCCTAAGTAGGGGTTGTATCCAAAGAAGTCATCCTGTTAGCGTAAGGACTTCCACCTGCCCAATGGGACTTCCTCTCCCTCTCCTTGCTTCCCCCATGTGTTCTGGGGTTCCCCCAACCCTCCAAAGCAGATCTGGAGGGCAGTGCAAGGAGAGGGAGAAGTCCCATTATACACACAGAAGTCCTTGTGCTAATGGGACAACTTTGTTGGATACAATCCTAGATACTTAAAAGTTTCTGAACATGCTTTGTAAAGGCATAGCCCCCAATTGTAGGATTGTACAGGAAGAATTTATGCCAATCATGCAATAATATAAATTAGTTTTAACAATGTGAAGCTTATTCCAAATCCAACATGCATGTTTTCTGTATTCATAGTATTTTAGCCAAGAGTTAAAGCAGAAGTGAGTTATCTATGGCCCTCTAGATGTTCCTGGACTAAAATTCCAATAATCTCTGACCATTGGCTTTACTGACTGTCACTGGTGTGAAGTAGCATCCAACAACATCTGGAGGACCACAGGTTTCCCATCCCTGAATTAAATGGTGGCTAAGGGCAAGAAACTGTTGTCTGCTGTGTGGGGAGAAAGGCTGCATAGAACCTTGCTGAAAGCCATTTGGCTTGCATAGATTGAGAAATTACTTTCCAGGTATTTTCATTCCTTTAAAAAATCAAAACAGAATTTCAGAAAGCCAAGTTCTATACCAGCTTCCATATTTTGATCAGTGCACAGAGAATAAAACAGCATGACACTGTGGGATAGGGAACAACTACTACAAGTATTCCTTCTTGGCATGGCCCAAAACAGGTGAATGGCTATAGCTACTTTAAGCTCAAAGTTTGTGTAGTTGGGGCCTTCCTAGGTGGCCAGTTCGGGTACCATCAGCGTCACAGTCATTGGAACAGTATAGGGTAAAGTAGCGAGGAGGGAGGTTTTGAACAGAAGGTCCCCTACCACCACCAGAATTGTCCTCACTTTTCTGAGTTACGTACAAAGCTTGACTGCAGGAGGGCGGTTCCACCCTGACATTTGATGAACCAGTCTCCTCTTCCCTCAAGTATTCCTTATGTTGACACACAGGCAACTTTGAGATTCTGGTAATGGCCTGACAGGAAGCAGCAGGACACACTGGCTTTCCCAACTTCAATAGGAAACTTGTTACACAAGTGCTATTAAGACTGCCCTTTAGCAAACAGCTTCCTGTCACTTATCCTGTAACAATGTACAACCAATCAAGCAGGAAACTCAGGGTAGCTGCTACAGAATATCACACCACTACAATGGAGCTCCTCCAGGAATGTGTTTATTTACATTAAAACACTATTATACAAACTGAAAAAAGAGACATTTTAGAGGGAAGGCATGCCCAAGCAAACACCCCTCTCACTGCCATTTTGTTTCATGAGATTCGAAATGGGAATTCTATAATCCATCTATTTGGAAGGGGAAAAAAAGAAAACCACCATCCAACCTCCAAGTGTGAACATTTGATGGTCACTATTAAAGTCACCCCCAAAATACTTAATTCTCCATCCAAATAAAACTCTTGCCCATTGGTTTTATTTGTAATTTATTTATGTAACACAGTGTAGAAAGCTATCAATTCATAAGCAATGGTTCTGTACAATCATCCTGCAGAAACGCTTGTAGGATTCCTGTTAATTTTTCAACCAGCAGGCACTTCCCCCCCTATAAAAGTGCTCAGTTAACAAGGATTCCGTTTTTTTTTAAAAGACGAAAAGATACATGGAAAAAAGGTTTACCCCCTTAATGCCTAAGGTGTGCACATAAAACAGGCACAAAGAAACAAACGTGTATTCCCATGATTTCTACATCACTAATACAGCAGAAGCAACAATCTGTACAATAAAATGCAACTGCAGAGGAAAATAATCTCAACTCATCTGGAATACTTTTCTAAAAAAAAAATCCATCTTGACTTTAAAATGCATAGTGATCAGAAAAAAGAAAACTCAGCAAAGCAGCTCAACCCCACATACACAGAAAGCATCCCCCATCGATTCTTAAAGCATATTTCAGTTAGGACTTAATTTTTCCCCCTTCACATATCACAAGAATAATATACAACTGGCTAAAAGGAGCTATATGATAAATAATTGGGAAATAATCTATTCATGCACTAATTAAGTACAGGTAAACTTTACAGTACACAAAAAACATTCATTAATAATGTAATGTAAAGACTGAAATGTAAAGAGAGAAGAATACATTACTGATTTTATAATTCAAGTTCAGGCATCTACTTGTGTTACAGCACAGCTGTCAAAAGGCGATAATGAGTAAATAATAAAACAAAGTGTTTCTTGTTTGTTTTCCCACATTATTCTCTAACTGAACACCGATGGGCAGTGAAGCAATCATTTTGCTGTCCAACTCATGAGGCTGCTGTGGTGTTCTAATTCTGCATCTGTTCAAAGAACTTGTAGGTTGGATTCTCATAGCCATTTTGTTGCATCTTAGAAAGGTGGCGTTCCTCTGGAGTCACTGCAGCATCCACCTAAGGCAGGCAGAAGGAAGACCAGAGTCAGGGTCTCACATAGGCAACTCACAGCTGTCATATTTGCAGAGCAAAGGAGTTCCCCCACAAGTGGCTGGTGTCCATTAAGAGCGGCAGAATACAAGGAACCCAGACTGTAGGCAAAGCCAGCGCCAATGACAGGCAGAGCCAACTAATTCTGTTTTTGTCCCCATCCTCCTCCTCTACAAAGGCAACACTGAGACTAAGGAAGAGGAAGCTATCAGGTAGTGCTCCCCCCCAATTGGTTGTAATTAAGAAGACAGGCAGATACCTGACAGCTGACTGGGGTGGTGGGGCACTGCCCCATTTCCTCTAATAGACCAGCCCTCACTGCTGTATTGAATGATCACAAGTATTGGTCGGTTGTGTCAAGAACTCGCAAGTTCTCACCGGGGGGTCAACTCCTAAGCCCAGGGCAATTGATCCTGGCCAGGCACAACCCGTGCCTCCCTTATGAGGGCTGAGTTAAACCAACACCAACCCTGTAAGGTAGGTAGAGTGCTACCACTCCTTAAACCTGGTCACCCACTCTGGCCAAGGGGAAACTCAAAGTACCAGAAATAGACCTCCCAAGGATTCCAAAAGACAAGAGCCAAAGATGGACTCCTTGTCTTGGAGCCTTAAGGCAAAATACCCAACTATACGGTAGTCTGTGGCTAATTGGCCAAGGTGCCAGATTCAGAGCCAATTTCTGTTTGAAACAAATACACACTGGTAAATAAGAGATAAAATATAAGTGCAAAAGTGTAGCAGCAAAATAATTCCTTAAACCAAACACCCCAAGGGTTAGGTAAAATACAAAAGGCAAGAGAGTTCAAGTCACAAGTAAAAATAACAAAGCTGTCTAGCTTAATCTATACTGGCATAATATAGGTAAACCAGCAGAGTAACTACATGGTTCCACATCTCCCTAGAGATGTACAGTCTGGATAGCAAAAAGAAGATGGAACCCCAACATAGGTAGCACCAAAGAACATTGGGGAACAAAGACCCAGGAATTAATTAGCTAATCAGGGGGCTTTCTGATGATGAAATCTTCTGGAGCATTCACACCTAATGGTCACACACATCTCCAACCTTCCCAGGCCTGTGGCCTTGAGGTTCTAGCCTCAGGCTGATAAGCAGGTGTTCTTGCCCACTGCCTAATTAACTGAGTTCAGCTGTGAGAACTGACAGTCTCATGGCCTCCCAGAGGCCCTAATTCAGGCAAGATGTTTTTCCCCCACAATTCCTTGCCACAGAACCATTTTAGTTAGCAACCTTACAAGCCAGGCGTTCTTGACAAGTTGCTTTGAGGAAAGGATGTAATTCAGTGGTAGAGTATCTGCTTTGCACACAGATGGTCTCAGGTTCAATCCCTGGCATCTCCAGGTAGCACTGGGAGAGGACACTTCCTAAAACCCTGGAGAGCTGCTGGACTAGTGTTCTAACTCAGTATAAGGCAGCTTCCTACATTCCTAATCTGGTAGAACCACAGCCTCTGCTGGGCCCTTACAGTTTGTACAGGATTAGTCTCTTTCACAAGCTATGGCTGTATGTGTCTAGGGTTTCTCCATGCCAGGGAGAACAGGGTGCTGGACTACATGGGCTTTTTGTATGATCCAGCAGGGCTCTTCTTTAATTTTGGTCTCTTAGGAGCCCTGTGTGCATATAGCACCCTCACACCAATACTGAATGCATGTAGCCAACAAGCTTGAACCTTCTGTCCCCTCTAATGTGAGAGGAATGGTTTGAATCTCCCTGTTGTAATGTATGTTTTTATTTTATTTATAAAAGTATTTATATATTGCATATTACAGCTGGACAATTGTACCTTATCAATTGTGTTAGTTCGGTTTCTTTGAAGTGTATTCTTCAATTTTTTAAAAAACGTGGTATTCAAATTAAATAATAAAACAATACAAGAAACAATACAAAACAAGAAAATGCAACTAATAACCCAAAGGGCACCATGAATATTATCCTAATATTAACTTCAGAAAAGGCTAATTTGTACAGTTATTTGCATTAGTTTCTACTGAAATAGGCATTCTTGGTGTCCATATAAAAACAGAGCAGGTATTGTTAAGCACAGTTCAGAATATGCTGCTCAGTATTTGTATACCTTGTGTCAGCAAAATATATAAAGTATAGCTTTAAGCCAATATAGCCAGTAAAGTTGTTGTTAGCCTAAAGGTTTGTATCCCCCTTTAAGGCCCCAGCATTCTTAAGCATTTAGAGAATTAGCTCAGAGCCATCTGGAGTCTAATCTGGGGTTCCTAATGAGCCTTCGGTGTGATGCCCTGCCAAGAGTGATGCTGGGAAGGTACCTTGTTAACCAAGATAATGTAGAATGTCCCGTTAGGCAATTAGAGGCTTTGCCTATCAGTTGTTGTTATGTTGTATGATGTAGCCTTTCCTAGTAATACGTCATATTCTTAGCAGGTGGATGAGTCAAGGTACGGTCAATGATAAGACAGTGCAGCAGTTGCTTGTTAGCAAAGATAGAGATAAAGATAAGGCAGGCATATAGTTTGCCAAGGGAGGATGCCAGGATGTTTCAGCTATCTATCTTAAAATAACATAGTTTTCTAGCAATTAGTCTGCTTTTGAAGGTGTCCTGTTAAAGGTCAGAATAGCCAATTATATGTAGCAGGTGCCATGATGTAATGTTTTGATGCCTTAAAGTCATCACTCATTTATGTAATCATATCAGTTTGTATGCCAATTTTTATGCTATAAAAGTGTCTCTTGTGCCCAGTATGAGTGTTCAGTCTGACACCAGCTACTGCAGAGCTGTGTGGCTGATCCACTTTTATTGGGGATACTTGGCTGTATGCTTTGTAAGTGAACTCAATAAATTTTAACTGTTTGTAAGCAAACCTCACGTCTGCATCTCATCTCTGGTAATCCAAACAAGAACCTGAAGGGTATGCAGTATTTTAGATTGATTATTTAAACATCCCTTAAATTTTGCATCTACAGGGGAAAAAATAACATGTTGCGCATCTGAGTTCTCCAATATGTTATTGGGACAGGGACCACATAGATAAGCATACCATGGCACTTTAAATCACACCTCAAAAGCCTCCACAAAATTCTGATACATTTGAAGGGAATTGCTCAGAGAAGAAAACTGACCCTTAGTTATTGCCCTGAGGTTGTATTCAAGACTGTGCGAGCAAAACTCCACCCTTGTAATAGGACTTTGCCTTCCTCTCCTTCTCCCTCTACCCCCCCCAATCTGCTTCAGAGGGTCTCCCACCCCTTTGGAGCAGATTTTGAGGGTGCACATTTGGAGGAAGAGGAAGTCCCATTGCACAAGCAGAAGTTGGTTCTACTGGCACCACAGCAGCACTGGATACAATCCCTAGAGGATTGCACAGGATATCTAAAATTTGAAATTGGACTCACAGTATAAGTTTGAACTTTCCTAACAACAACAACAAAAAGATAAACTGCTATTGCAATTGGAAGAGCAGATCCTATCTGAAAATGGAACAGGCCAGTTAACGTCATAGTCTGGCTTAGTTTGCGGTTATTCTCCATTCATGGAGTAATAATCACCTGTAACTTTCACTCACCTCCACTACACCATGATGGATAGATGTATACTGCTTCTTCTTTAGCATCACCAAAGTAATGACAATCACAGTAGCGATGACGACACCTCCCACCATTAATCCAATGATGGCACCTTTGTTTGAACCTACATCTTCAGCAAAGAATACCTAAGGAATCAAACATAATTGTAACAAATTAGTTACAGAACTGGACAACTTGTTGCCTGTCTATTTTACATATTCCAAAAGAATAAGAATTCACTCTACAATCCAATGGTTCCTCAGCAGCACTCAAGTGAAATACCTAAACTTTGTTTCCATGTAAGAGATAAATTAGTACTACTGGTTCTCTTCATCTAATATTGTGGGAGATTAGAATCTGAAACTGCTAACACCTCCTCCATGGCAGATAGATCAATAAATCTGTTGCTGGTGTAACCTGACCTACAAAGC
The DNA here is from genome assembly GCF_030035675.1 of Rhineura floridana. NCBI lineage: Eukaryota > Metazoa > Chordata > Lepidosauria > Squamata > Rhineuridae > Rhineura > Rhineura floridana. The sequence goes on along the minus strand of NC_084484.1, from coordinate 106,560,724 downwards.
TGGTGTCAGGCTGTGGATAGGGATGGGGGAGACATTTGTTCAGCTTTCATTTTAATGCAAACCTACCTAATTTGCACATCCTGGACCAATACACAAACCAAACCAAACATAGCTATCCTTCAAACTTTGCATTCCTCCACATTTTGCGATGCAGTTCTCCAATCATAAAATGTGGACCAAAAATGCATATATTAGGAAAAGTGTACAAAAAAAGCGTGTATCAGTGAAAATAATGTGCAATCTGCATTATATTAGGAGAATTGCTTCCAGAAATGCATAAAGGAGAAATCTACACAAACTGATGTGGAAATGGGATGGACTGAACTTAAGACAAAAACTGAAAGAAACGGAAATTGTCAGATTCATCCATCCCTAGCTGTGGGTCAACACCAGAGCTTGGAAAAGTTACTTTTTTGAACTACAACTCCCATCAGCCCCAGCCAGCACTGGCTGGGGCTGATGGGAGTTGTAGTTCAAAAAAGTAACTTTTCCAAGCTCTGGACACAGATACATTGTGGGAGGCACTACAGGTCTTGAAAAGGGAGCGCTCACAATATAACAACTGAATGAAGAAGACTACTAATTTTGAGGCTTCAATGCCATTCTTCTGCTTGCATAGGGCTCCCCTTCTATTTGTATTAATTCCCCCCTTCCTGCTACAGCCACCTTGCAGTGGTGAGTGGGCTTGCGTGTTCCAATGAACCCTGTGAGCGATGCCGTCGGGAGTCATGTACTCCCAGCAGGGTCACCCATGGCGGTAAGGTCAAGGGAGAGGAACCAGACAAAGAACGATCCAAGAAAATCCTCAACGGCAGAACAGGCGGAGGACAACAATGTGTATGTTACAACGGCTGTGAAGGTGGATGAAGGCTGCAGCACATAAGACTTCCAATCGTTGTGGTATCCATGCCATTGTATCAAAGCCTTTTTCTGTCAAGATTGTGTGTTGATTGTCATGTACCGATCTCCCCACCTAAAACAAATTCACGCACAGGCATTTTCCAAGTCACTTACAGACCCACTGTTAAAGACCTTATCTTGGATAAGGTGATCACCAATGAATGACAGTCCCCCAACCCTCCAAGGAGTGGATTTCAGGGGCACATGGAGCTGCAGAGGGAGTCAGGAAACCGTCATTCTAAGAACAAAGCTCAATTTCATTCATGAAAGGGTCCAAGCACTAGTATTGATCTGGTATATGTGCTACACCCTGGACATATAAGGATGAGAAACTGTGAAGCCTTGGCACCTTGGCACTGGCATTGGATGGGGTGGGACTGCAGCTAGAGCCAATCAGCTCACGGCATGGCTCTTGTGACAGCAGGGCATGTGAGCAGACCGGAGGGAAGACTAACCTCTGTCAGGTCCGCCTGCAGCCCTTTTAAGTTCTGCCCTATTCTTCGCTGCCACTGTGAGTGAAGGCTTTGGAGAGGAAGGACCAGGAGGATCTCAAGTGAAGATGCCTAGAAGAGCCGCATGAAGAGGCCTGAAGGAACTGAAATCAAAGGGCTGAAGTCATAGAAGCTGGCAGCAGGGGATGTAGAAGACAAGAGCGACTTTGTCAGTGGCTCCGGTGCCAGCGGCGGCACTGGCACCAAGGATCTGGCAGCAATGAGGGATGTGGTGGCGGCAAAGTCTTAAGTGTGTGGGAGCCTGTGGTTGGGACCTAATCCCCCCACTGTGCAACAGACCACACCCTTGAGGTTTCTTTCAGAGCCCCATGCCCTAGGAACATAACAAGCTTACGGGATCAAGGGAAATCTTGGGGCCTATAGTCGGCTGCACACTATGGGTTATTGGTACACTCCCAGGTAGGCTACAATGGGAGTGGAACCTGGGTTCATCTCTGCGGACTCCTACCACATAAGGCCACCCTGAGTCAATTAGCTTCCAGCCAAGGTAGGCAATACTGAATTAGATGGACAAATGGTCTGGCCAAAAAAGGGTATGAACTGCTAAGGGGTGAGTAAATTATTCTCCAGCAGGAGATTTGGTGAATGATGCTGACAATATTGCTTCCCCTCCTGAAGAAAAGTATTTAGCCATGCCTTGGGCAAAGAGGGCCACCATGTCCAGGCAATCCAATCTTCTTCCCCACCTCACATCAGAAGGAGGGAGTGGAGGCCAATCAGCAACCACCTAAGCCCCTTGCAGCCAATGCTCATCAAGCCCCTGCTTAGGAGCCCCCAAACAGCACTGCTCACCTGCAGGGTATGTCTCAAACCCTAGCTCAACTGACTGATCAGGTTGGCCATAGGGAGGCTTCAAGAATGGGTATCCAGGCCCCACCACCTCAGTAGGCACAACAGATGCACCCAGGCAAACAGCATCACCATCCAAGGGTGACTTCACTGATGGTGAGCAAGACTCTAGAGGAAAAAGAAAAGGTTGACAGGCCAAGAAAACTCCCCAGGTGAAGAATCCTAAGAAGCGCACTGTTCAGAAACAGAGTGAGGACATAGACAGTGAGGGAGTAACAGGCGAGTCTTCATCATTCAATGAGGGATCCCCCACTCCCCTTAAAAATATTGGGAAACAGCTGCCAAGATCTCAGACTTGCCAGGATGGGCCCTATATAAGCAGAAGGGGGTCTCTTTAGGTGGTAAGGCGCCAAACAAGGTTTGGGTTGTAGAGAACACAGCACATTCAGATGAGGAAGCAATGTCCACTTACACAGATTCAGGGAATCCACTGGGATCCATCACTGGACAGTCAGGGAGCACATCCTGGATGGATAATATGTTGACTTAGTCTCCCCTGGCAGGACCTTGCGCATCTCTATGGCAGGTGTGCCAGCCCCCCATCACCACATTAGGTTGTTGAAAGCAATGAAGAAAGACATCCAGGTCTAGCTGCATTTCTTGTCATCCTTTAATAGTATATTGCTTTGGGAAGAACACCTGGAGGGTATGGATCTACAGATCCAGTCAGACACCTCAGGCAGCTTGGGCTTCTAGGTTTACTTCTGGGGGAATGGTGTGCCCAACACTGGCCGCCATACTGGGCAGCTGAAGGTATCGCCAGAGGCATAACATATCTTCAGCTCTTCCCCATCCTTGTGACAGTGCACATTTGGAAAACCTCCTGCTCTGAGCAGGTAATGCAGTTGGTGGGGAGACTTTCTACTCCGCTGCTTGGAAGCTAACATTCTTTTCTCAGCTAGTTTTGTTCCAGGGCTAGACAACAGCATTGCAGACTCTTGAAATCGATTTCAGGAAGACCAATTCCGTATCCTGTGACCCGGAGCACAGCTCAACCTGAGCGGTTCTCGGAAGAGGTCTGGAACATTGGGAAGGCATAACAACTCAGGGAGTACTCCAGTCCATTGTCCCATCAACCCTGTGTTCCTATTTCATGGGCCTGGGCCAATACCAGCCATTCACTACACAAAAGAGAGGGGGAAATGACACTTGGCCAGTTGCAGAACCAACACTTCTGCCATATCTTGCCTCTCTCAAGGAGTGGGGCTTGGCCGCCAGAGCAATGGCCATCCATCTGGCAGCCTTACCCTTCTTCTCTAAGGCCTGCGGCTTGCCCAACCCCTGTAACTCCTTCTGGGCTCACAGAGCTGTGGAGGGTTGGCGTAGGGAACTACCTCCCTCCTAGGACAAGAGAAGGCCCATATCATATGACCTGCTCAGGGCAATGTATGCAACACTACCTTCTTTGTGTTGGTCATAGTTCAAAGGGCTGCTTTTCCAGGCAGGTTTCTCATTTGCCTTCTTCAAGTCCCTCAGAGTGGGCGAACTCACAGCAGCATTCCACCATGATCACAGGAGTACGGCCTTGCACTTACAGGATGTCTCATTCTCTGGGGAGTGGGGAGTAGAATCTGCCTCCATATCACTTGTTCAAAATGTGATCAGCAGGGTCGGGGGGGGGACATACAGCTGTGGGTGACCCAGGAAGCTGGCCCCTGCTCCATATATGGCACTCAGGCATATTTGCAGGCTTGCCCTGGGGGCTCAGGACCTCTGCTTACCCATGCCAATGGGAATCCTCCAGACCAGGCTTCAGTTCATAGGGGTGAGGTGCTTGGCACTGACAAACTTGTGGCTATCTCCAGAGGACTTCCACTTCTTCCATATTGGGGCGACCACTACTGCTGCGGAATGCATCTGGGTGATCAACAGGTGGCGTTCATCCATTTATCACTCATATATCCACCCACAGAGGCTGTCATGCCTCAACTGACTCATCTCACCTCCTGTTTCCTTTCAGCCTGAGGTACAAGAAAAATCTGGATGATGGGCCTTTGCATCATTTACTGGGCTGGTCAACACACTCAAACTTCTTGTTGGGGCCAGCACCTGGCCTTGGTCATGCCATCCACCTCACATGGCTTGGAATTTGGGGTATGATCTGGGATGAGCTCCTGTCACAATTTCTGGAGCAGGCAACCAATACCGGGCCTCTGGTTGTCCTGATAGTGCAGTTAGGCAAAAATGATCTCAGCAGGAGAAAGGACATTAACACCAGTCTCATGGGTACCATACACCTGAGCCACCTGCTCTCCCATTTTGTTCACATGACAATGCTATGGTCTAATCTCTTGGAGAAGATCAGCTAGAGAGGAGCCAGAGATCCAGCCCAGCTAGATGACACTAGGAGAAAAGTGAACAAGATGGTGGGCAGTTTTGTGCATACCCACAAGGGTGGGGTGATTCAGCACCCAGCCATATCCTTCAAACACAATGAATTATACTGCCAAGATGGAGTCCATCTATTCAAAGTTGGAACAGAACTCCAGCTGGACGATATTCACATGGCCTACTCAACTGGTTGCAGTCATTGTAAAGTTTGGCGGTGAGCCAGCAGGATATACTTCTGGCTCTCATGGCAAGAACTGGCATCAGGCAGAATTCATTCCAAGAAAGCAGGGGAGAAGCTCCTAGTTTCCCACTTTGGGGATCATCTTAGAGGATGTGGGGTGCATTCACAATACTCGAAGCCTTAGCTCGAGGGCAAACTGTGTGGAGGCACTCTTGGTTGGCAGGGTGCCTCCCAACACTGGTCCATGCGGAAGAGGCTCCATATTCACCCTCCTTTTCCCAAGGGGGGAAGACAACTCCCTAGGTCCCCCCCAGCGCTCAGGCTGGGGTGTGTGCGGGGTGTACGCACCACACAGCAACTGATGTATGCACCACACAGCAACTGGGCTGTGTGATGACTGGATCCTCCCCTATGCCAAGCCAAACCCTTAAGTCACTCTAATCAATAAAAAGTTGTGGCCTTGTTTTACCCCATATGAGTCTCCTGTCTTGCTATTTCTTCGCCTCTTCTTCAGGCACCCATCACCTGCATCCACAACTGGCACAGCAGGGGGAGCCAATACTTTTACATTCCATTTTGAGTATGCTTCCCCATTGCATACAAGCTACCATATAATTAAAGGAGAATAAAATAGAATTGACTGAACTGAAATTCACTTTTCCTCCTCACCTTCCTGTCCCCGTTCGCTATCAAAACAACTCTTCCCTTAAGTAATTCATAAACATGTTTAACTCTTGCGATTCTTGCAGGCCAAATTAGAGCCAGTCTATTTTGGATTTTTTTCTAGCCACATCAAAGAGCGGATATTATTTTATTTTTGCACAGAACAATTATGCATCTCTAATGCAAGTTGGATTCCTATATTAATTTTAATTTTCAGCTCCACTGAGCCTCAAGAATATGCTCCAAAAACGTTTCATTATCAATATCAAACTTTCATTACTCTTTGAAGTGAAATACTTAATTGTAAATTGTTCCAAAACAGGATACAAGAACGCAGACTCAGCCACAGAGTATGACCAGCATGTATTTTGTCTTTAGCCCCAGTTCAAGCTCCACATACACAGAACATTTTAAAACTGCTTAGGTCAAGTCAGTTCCTCTTATATTATCTTGTACAAATAAAAATTTAACCCTAAATTGAATATTCATAGGTGTTTTTTTTTATTATTTTAAATAGCAATCAAAGTCTTTATGTGGCTGGTATGATGTATTGGGAAGCTAGAGAAAAGGAAGCTAGAGAGATCTCAATGTGGGGATTAGAAAAGTGATGTGGAGCATTACACTCTGCAGTCACATTATCGGCAAGTGGAACATGGAAACTCATGTGAATGAATAACCATCTGTCATTTGAGATGGCAAGGAAGCAATATTTACTTTTTCTTTTGGCTCCCCACCTCTTCCTCCTGCTTTTTTGTGTGCTTCCTATATTCCCCTCCTCTCTTTCTAGAACTTGTGACTTGGTCAGTTCTTGAGTTGCAAGAAAGACGTATCAGGGCTCAACCCATCTTTTAAGTTATACTTTTAAATTGAGTAGCCCTGTCCCTTTGGGCCAAACTAGATGTGATGGCAGCAGACTTGTCTCTTTAAATGTGACCTTGCCCCAACTGCATATAAAGTGGGGGGGACCAATTTAAAGGCCAAAGAATTGCTCTGATGAGATGTGCTGAATCCTCCCAGTACCTGTTGCTCATCTCTCCTCCTGCCTCAGCAATTCCTCCAACCATTCTCTATATAAAAGCCATCACTTTCAGATGGTGACTCCTGATTTACAACAATTTATAAAGAAAAGCCCAGTGCATTAAATATATATGCACAGTATTTTACCAGCGGTGAAAGAAAGATAATCTGGGTTCCAAGAATAAAGATTTCAGTAGTCTTATCCCTTATACACCAAGTAAAGGGCTTCACCTGCAAGTTCCAAAGATATTCACAGCCTGCTCCGCAGTAACTTGGAGCAGGACTTTCAGTGTGGCTGCCCCTGTTCTGTGGAACAGCTTTCCTGTTGAGATATGACAGGTGCCCACTATTTGCACTTTCCAGACCAAATGAAAACATTTTTGTTCCAAAAAGCCTTCTCAGCTGGATGAATACGTCACTGCCATGGGCGTCCACTTTGTATTATTTTTAAAGTTCATATTCTGTTTGAAACTTTTTTAAAAATTGTTTTTATTATATTTTATACATTGCCTTGAAATATATAGCAAAATCATCACCACAGAAATTAATCCCCCCTGGCAAGTTATCTCATGAAGCATTTTTCACAAACAAATTTAGCATAATAAAAATTACTAGCTGCTATTAAGGAGAACATGTTAGTATCCAGTTTAAGGAAGGAGGCTATGCTCACCAGTTTCTGATGATGGACTTCATATCCTGAATCATGTCTGTACTCTGCATCCATCTTTAATTCTGAGGTCTCCTCTGTTTTAACATTGGTTAATCCAGAGCCTATATTAGGTCAAAAAATATAAATAAAGAACAATTTTTAAATAGCTATATGAACACCCTCCACCACTGTTACCAACAATAATGGTAAGACTCACAAATGAGGAAGCATCTAATGAAAAATATGCACGGTGAGAAAATGGAAAAGAATGTGACTTTAAAAAAAGGAGGGACAAAAAACCCCCAGGCAATGGATATTTTCTACCTCTTGCTGAGAGATGCGCAATACCCTTCCATCAGCAGCCAAGAAGAAAAGGGATTTACACGTTACTTCTGTGTATGGCATGAGCATTAGGCATGGGTGAGGATTTTGCTAAAATTGAAGTTGGCACCAGACTTCCTGATAGTTTGCACATTCACTATCTTCGTGGACTGATCCCGAAAGCTGCAAGCTTTCCCAACTTTTCCCAACACTGGGCTATTTTGTCTTTGCTTCGCTAACCTGAAACTGACCAGCCTGGTCTTTGTGAAATGGTAAAAGCAGAAGACAGCAGAAAATGAATGCGGAACAGAATTGCCTGCCGGTTCGACAGAATGCGATAGAAATGGCACAAACAAGCATATGGATTGTGGAGCAGGGCTGCACTTTTAGTCCTGTCCCAACACTGGGGCATTGTCTTCTTTCAACAACTGTGTGTTGTGTACAGTTGTCTGTAAAGGAAGTCCAAGACGTGAGCTCCTGCTCACTGAGAAGGGCTCTGTACAATTAGGGATAGCAACTGCAGAGAGATCCTACTCATGAGCCAGAGCAACACACAGCTATTGAAAGAAGATGTCTCGATGTCCAGAGTGGGTCTAAGAGCACAGCCCTGCTCAGCAACCTTACATGTGAGTAACTCACAAATAGAGCTAGGATGATTCGCTAAAATAAGTTGCTGTTTACTTCAGCAAGGAAACAGAATGTTAAGGACAACATCTTAAAGTATTTCTGGAATACATGAGGTGTTTTCTCATATTAGGGTCAGTGAGTTCTGCACCTCATCAAACCCTGTCCCTGAAAAGATCTCCTCTTCTGGGTTTCCTTTATGGTATTATGAAGGGATACTCTGCCCCAGCCTTCAAGTGTTGTGTTGTGCTGTTCCACCTCTTCAGGGGAATTTACACTATGGGGTGTGCTAGCATATCACTTAAAAGTTGGTTTGTCCCCATGTCTAGCAAAGCTGGTTTGGATACTACAGTCCAGACCTAATAAACTATTAACTACCATGTCTATATACTGGTTTCACTGCTTGTATTGTGGTTAATTTGAAATGAGTTTCCTGTTAGGTCTGAAACTGGAAACTGTTTAATCTTGCACTCCAAACTGTGATGGGAAGCCTGGCTTCATATGATTTTGGCATCCAGTATTAAACTATAGTTTCCCATTTTGGACATAACCTTGATGCAAGCACTCGAGGGGAAGAAAGGATTGAAAATGCTGACATCCCATGTGCTTCTCATTTAATAAGCTGTCTGAGTTTGTTATGTCTGAACTAGTCCATTGAGAGATCTAATCAAACTCGAAAAGGAAGACTCAACAGAAAAACCCTGGGTTCTCCTCCTGATTAAATACAGTTTCACTTGAGGTCACCCAGTTTTCTGTCAATGTGTAATATCAACATATTTGTTGTTTTTGGTGTGTGTGGTGCATACACATATGCATACCATATACCATACAACTTTTGTGGCACACAGCCTAAAGATGTAGATATGCAAGTGGCTCATGTTTAAAAGAAGAAATTGGGTCATGTTATTTCAGGTTTACTTGCATGCATCAGCCAAAGGCTATTTGCTAAATTTACAAGTAAAGAAATAATAATCATATTATCTTTTACTTCTACTATCTAGATGCCAGCTCTACTTATTAATAGCACAGGCTACTTATACCAATAGTATCTGGCAGTTTACTCCCAATCTCTGGGCATTCATTAGGCATTTGAACTAAGCAGGCAGCCAAACTATTGTAGCTATTCTCTTCCAAATTATACTTAATAACATCAGTAAATTTAATGAAAAATAATTCTAACCCACAGATTATTAAGAAAGTTGTTGCACTATTAAAAAAAGCCATTATTTGATAAAAATATTAGAAATTAATTGAAGTTTTATGCTCATCTTTCTGAACATTTTAGCTATATACAATACAACCAAGTGTCTAGGCAGTGCTGTAGCCAGCCTTCCTTGTTAGGTGGGGCATTGGGGTGGGGAGAGGCACATAATGCCAGCCAATCCCTCCCCCACCCAACTGATAGAGAAGATTTGAGGGCTAGAGCAGGGGAAGAGGAAGGCAGTGACCTTCCCCATCATTCCTTTTCCTTCTAGAGAGTATGTTAACTTACATGAAGGGAGTTTAATCTGTTGAACTGTTGCACCCTTTTTTGAGAGATCCCCAGGAAAATCAGATTCAAAAGCTTGACTTTGACTATAGCTACAGTCCCCTTTCACCTGTGGTCTCTCCCTGAGTTCTGATTCTTCATGAACTGAACTACTTTGGTAAAGACAGTGAGATCCTGAGCTTGGCTTTGATGCTGCATTAGGTATCCCAGTTTTAGATTCCACCTGAAAAACAAACATACCCATACTACACGTTCAGGGAAGGGCAGATAGAAAATAAATACTGTAGGGTGTGTTTGTTAACTTCTCCTTGAGAGTTCCCCCCTTCTAGTCCTGTTCCTGGCCTTTAGATTATCCCTTCTGTTGGTGGTGTAGAGGTTAGAGTGTTGGACTATGACCTGGGAGATAACGGTTCGAATCTCCACACAGCCATGAAGCCCACTGGGTGACCTTAGGCCAGTCACTGCCTCTCAGCCTCAGAGGAAGGCAACGGTAAACCCCCTCTGAATACTGCTTACCATGAATTTATTTATTTATTTATTTAATTCAACTTTTATACCGCCCATAGCAAGCTCTCTGGGCGGTGTACATCAATAAAAACACTTCACATATAATATAAAAAACACTTAATCATCAAATTACAAAAGATATATCAAAAACTGTCTGTTAAAACATTAAATACAAATACAAGAATACGAACATGTTAAATATTAAAATATTAAAATGCCTGGGCAAAGAGGAAGGTTTTCACCTGGCGCCGAAAGGATAGTAATGTAGGCGCCAGGCGAACCTCGTCAGGAAGGGTGTTCCATAGTTCGGGGGCCACCACCGAGAAGGCCCTCTTTCTTATAGTCACCTTCCGGGCGTCTCTCTGTGTCGGCACCCGGAGGAGGGCCTTCGATGTTGAGCGCAGTGTACGGGTAGGCTCATATCGGGAGAGACGTTTCATCAGGTATTGCGGGCCCGTGCCGTGTAAGGCTTTATAGGTTAAAACCAGCACCTTGAATTGGGCCCGGAAACATATGGGCAGCCAGTGCAAGTGGGCCAGAATCGGTGTGATGTGCTCTGACTGCTTGGTCCCAGTTATTAATCTGGCCGCTACATTCTGCACTAGCTGCAGTTTCGGAACCGTCTTCAAGGGCAGCCCCACGTAGAGTGCGTTGCAGTAGTCCAATTTCGAGGTTACCAGAGCATGAACAACTGAAGTAAGATGTTCCCTGTCCAGGTATGGGCGTAGTTGGGCCACCAGCCTAAGTTGGTAAAAAGCACTCCGTGCCACCGAGGCCACCTGCGCCTCAAGTGACAAGGACGGGTCCAGAAGGACTCCCAAGCTGCGCACCTGCTCCTTCAGGGGGAGTGTAACCTCATCCAGAACAGGTCGAACATCCATCATCTGGTCAGGGGATCCATTTACTAGTAGCATCTCAGTCTTATCTGGATTGAGCTTCAATTTGTTCGCTCTCATCCAGTCCATTATCGCGGCCAAGCATCGGTTTAGCACCTTGACGGCCTCACATGAAGAAGATGAAAAGGAGAAGTAGAGCTGCGTATCATCAGCGTACTGATGAGAACGCACTCCAAACCTCCTGATGACGGCACCCAGCGGCTTCATATAGATGTTAAAGAGCATGGGGGACAGAACCGATCCCTGTGGAACTCCATATTGGAGCACCCAGGGGGTCGAGTAGTGCCCCCCAAGCACTACTCTCTGGAGACGACCTGCAAGATAGGAGCGGAACCACTGCCAAGCAGTACCTCCAACTCCCAAATCCGCAAGCCTCCCCAGAAGGATATCATGGTCGATGGTATCAAAAGCTGCTGAGAGGCCAAGGAGAATCAACAGAGTTACACTCCCTCTGTCTTTCTCCCGACAAAGGTCATCACACAGGGCGACCAAGGCCGTCTCCGTGCCAAAACCGGGCCTGAAACCCGATTGAAATGGATCCAGATAATCGGTCTCATCCAAGAGAGCCTGGAGCTGGGATGCAACCAGAGCTGGGATGAAAACCCTATTCATAGGGTCGCCATAAGTTGGGATCGACTTGAAGGCATTTCCATTTTCCATTTTGGACAATCAAGTGAAAACTTTTCAACTGGCTGCTATATAAAGTATGAGCAAAGGAACGGAAAACTAATTGTGGAAAGCCATTGGAATTCTTTTTACTGCTTTGATTTTTCTATCCAGAAACCCTTCAAAGGCCTCATGCTGAGTTGCACATTTGAGGAAAATCAGAATTAGACCTGAGTTACAGATTAGGTATCCAGCCAACCAGCTAGCTAATTGCAGTGTGTTGTTGTTGTTATGTGCCTTCAAGTCGACTACGACTTTCGGCGACCCTATGAATCAGCAATCCCCAACAGATTCTGTTGTGAACCACCCTGTTCAGATCTTGTAAGTTCAGGTCTGTGGCTTCCTTTATGGAATCAACCCATCTCTTGTTTAGCCTTCCTCTTTTTCTACTCCCTTCTATTTTTCCCAGCATTATTGTCTTTTCTAGTTAATCAGGTCTTCTCATTATGTATCCAAAGTATGATAACCTCAGTTTCATCATTTTAGCTTCTAATGGTAGTTCTAGTTTAATTTGTTCTAATACCCAATTATTTGTCTTTTTCGCTGTCCATGGTATGCCCAAAGCTCTCCTCCCACATTTCAAATGAGTTGATTTTTCTTTTATCCACTTTTTTTACTGTCCAACTTTCACATCCATACATAGAGATTGGGAATACCATGGTCTGAATGATCCTGACTTTGGTGTTCAGTGATACATCTTTGCATTTGAAGACGTTTTCTAGTTCTCTAATACCTGCCCTTCCCATCTAGCCTTCTTCTGATTTCTTGACTATTGTCTCCATTTTGGTTAATGGCTGTGCCAAGGTATTGATAATCCTTGACACGTTCAATGATCTCACTACCAACTTTAAAGTAGCATAAAACGTCTGTTGACATTACTTAAGTCTTTTTGACATTCAGCTGTAGTCCAGCTTTTGTGTTTTCCTCTTTAACTTTCATCAGCATTCATTTCAAATCATTACTGGTTTCTGCTAGTAGTATGGTATCATCTGCATATCTTAAATTATTGATATTTCTCCCTCCAATTTTCACACCTCCTTCATCTTGGTCCAATCCTGCTTCCCATGTGATATATTCTGTGTATAGATTAAACAAATAGGGTGATAAAATACATTTCTTTTAAAGCATTCCATAGTTTTTCATGATCTACACAGTCAAAGGCTTTGCTGTAATCTATAAAGCACAGGGCAATTTTCTTCTGAAATTCCTTGGTCAGTTCCATTATCCGACGTATGTTTGAGATATGATCTCTGGTGCCTCTTTCCTTTCTAAATCCAGCTTGGACATCTGGCATTTCTCGCTCCATATATGGTAAAAGCCTTTCTTGTAGAATCTTGAGCATTACTTTACTTGCATGAGATAAGGCAATAGTTCAATAATTACTGCATTCCCTGGGATCCACTTTCTTTGGAATTGGGATGTATATGGAACGCTTCCAGTCTGTGGGCCATTGTTTAGTTTTCCATATTTCTTGACAATTTTTTTTCAAAATTTGGACAGATTCAGTCTCAGTAGTTTGTAGCAACTCTATTGGTATGCCGTCTGTTCTTGGTGATTTGTTTCTTCCAAGTATTTTAAGAGCAGCTTTCACCTCACATTCTAAAATTTCTGGTTCTTCATCATACGGTTCCTCTGTGAATGAATCTGTCATCCTTGCATCTCTTTTATAGAGTTCTTCAATGTATTGCTTCCATCTTCCTTTTATTTCACCTCGGTCAGTCAGTGTGTTCCCCTGTTGATTATTCAATATCCTTACTCGTGGTTTAAATTTCCCTTTAATTTCTCTAATCTTTTGGAGCAGGGCTCTTGGTTCTACCCTTTTTGTTGTCCTCTTCTATTTCTATACAGTAACTATTGTAATAGTTCTCTTTGTCCCTACGTACTAGTCACTGTATTGTTGCATTTAGGGTTCTGATTGTGTTTCTATCTCCTTTTGCTTTTTCTTTCCTTTTCTCTTTAACCATTTTAAGAGTTCTTCAGTCATCCACTGAGGTCTTTTGCTCTTTTTAACTCGAGGTATTGTCTTTTTCCATTCTTCCCTGATAATGTCTCTGACTTCACTCCATAGTTCTTCTGGTTCACTGTTAACTAAGTTTAAAGCCTCAAATCTGTCCCTTATTTGATCTTTATATGCTTCTGGGATGTTATTTAAATTGCATTTTGGCATTATGATTGCTTCGTTGTTCTTCTTTAGCTTTACTCTGATTTTCGATACGACCAGTTCATGATCTGTACCACAGTCTGTTCCTGGTCTTGTTTTCGCAGAAAGTATGGAACTTCTCCATCTTCTGCTACCAATTATATAATCAATTTGATTCCTATATTGACCATTTGGCGATGTCCACGTGTACAGTCATCTTTTCGGTTGCTCGAAAAATGTGTTCGCAAGAAACAGATTATTGGCTTCACAGAATTCAATAAGTCTTTCTCCTGCTTCATTTCTGTCTTCTAAGCCCCATTTCCCCACAATTCCTAGTTCTTCTCTGTTCCCTACTTTTGCATTCCAGTCTCCCATGATTATCAACACATCTTGTTTTGGTGTGTGATCAATTTCTTCCTGTACTTCCGCGTAAAATCTCTCCAATCCCTCTTCTTCTGCGTTTGCTGTTGCAGCATAGACTTGGATGATGGTTATGTTAATAGGTTTCCCATTTATTCTCACTGATATCACTCACTCAGACCTTGAGTTGTAGCTCCTAATTGCTTTTGCTACATCACTTCTCACTATTAAAGCAATCCCAGTTCTTCTTAATTTCTCATTTCCTGCATAAAATATTTTGTAGTTGCCTGATTGAAAATGTCCCATTCCTGTCCATTTTAATTCACTCACACCAAGTATTGTAATGTTGATACATTCCATTTTGTGCTTGACAATTTCTAATTTTCCCTGCTTCATGCTTCTTACATTCCATGTTCCTATTGTGTGCGTCATACAACTCTGGACTCTCCTTTCACATCTGTGCGCATCAGCCTCTGGGCTTCCTTTCGGCTTTGACCCAGCTGCATCATTAGTCACAGCGCTACTCGTACTTGTCCTTTGTTCTTCCCCACTAGCTCAGAGAGTGCCTTCTGACCTGGGGGTCTCATCTTCCAGCACTATCTCGTGTTGCATTTTGGATACTCTGTTCATAAGGTTTTCGTGGTAAGAGATACTCAGAGGTGGTTTACCACTGCCTTCCCCTGAGTTTGGATGCATCTTAGTCTGGTATCTCAGATTTGACCATTCCGCCTTGGGTGCCCCTGCTAGGAGTCTAGCCTCTTGGTCTAGACTCCTGACAGCATTGTTCTCAGGTTCTTCAACACTCTCAAACCCCCTCACCATGTTAAGGTGCACATCCTAGAGAGGAAATTGTAGTGTACACTGCAATATTTCTATTCGTCTAGGGCTATTTTCATTCTTTGCCATTAATTAATCAAGGAAAAGAAAATAGCCACTATGATTATGAGTATAGTGAGTGCTTTAAAAGAGTAAAGGGTAGCCATTTTTTAAAGATCATTTTAAGTTATCTCTTTATTTTACACTTTAGCAATAAGCACCCAATCCTGCTCTACTCATTATAATATAGAATAAACAAACTCTTACTTCTTACTGTAAGCAAACAAACATGCTTCTTTGCTGGGGGCTTGGTAGACAGCACAACTGAAAAGAAATGAAAAGCAGAGCAAAGGAAAATCCAAGGGATGGAGTCTAGCCCATAATACAAAGCTCCAATATTTAACACATGAAGGGTCATGCTACCACACAATATGTTTTTTCCAGGCTCACTTAAGTAACTATAGGGTGATTGTGATCATGAAAAACTCCACCCTCAGTCAGGCAAAGTCTTGAATGAGCAGACTTTTGGGGGCTCTTCCAGATGAGGCTTTTGTTGTGCACTTACCCTGCCTTATTCACTCAGTCCTATTCTTGGACTGAGGGTCCTATTCTTGAATTGCTCCTGTTATTAAAAACGTTATCACTCTTTAAATAGAGGCTGTCATTGTCTATCATGTCACAAATCAAATAGAAGACAATTTCCCAACCCCCTCCGAAGGGGGGGAGCATAGCTCTGGGGGGCCACCCTCCCATTTTTTCCCTCCCCTGCCTACAGGCCTATGTCTAGGGCTACAATTTCTTTCAAAAGCTTGCATGATTCAAGGGTGCAACTCTTTCCGCAAAAGCTAACTGATTTGTACATCCTTCTGATTGTACATAATAGAAATTTCAAACAGAACTGAAAAGCTAAAAATTTCAGCGAGATTTTTATGAGATCTCTGAAATCACAAAACAGATTTTAGGGGCTCTCTCTCTCAAACACAATCCCTTATGTCGCTTTTCATAAGACCACTATACACATGGGCTTGCCACAGGTAGGTTGTAATGGACTTATTTCATGAAAAGCAATTAATCATTCCAGACACTGTCACCATATGTCGTTTGTGCATAAAGTGCTTAAGACTTAAGATATAAAATGGTAGCCCAGTATGTAGGCATCTAGCATGGTGTACTGAATGGAACTTGCCAACTTCCACAAATGCAAGTTTGGACCAAGCCCAAGGGGGAAAAAAAACCATGCGGCCAATTTCTCTCTTTGGTATGTATCAGTACAATTGCTGAATACAGTTGGGCCCCGCTTTACGGCGTTCCGCTTTACAGCGTTCTGCTGATGCGGCGGCTTTCATTCAGGAGGAATTCCCCGTTTTAAAGCCGATTTTTCCAGATGCTTCAGATCAACTATGAAGCACACAGATCTAACCTTGGGGCTACTGCTCTCTTTGGACATTACATGTGAATGATTTGGAACATTACGTAAGAAAGATTCTTGCTTGTACAAGCATAGTTGCTGTGTAACTACTGCACCAAGCTAGAAAACATTAATTGTATAGCATTTTGTGTTACCTACATAGCAGCCAAGGCTGGACTGTATGATGGGGAAATTGAAATCTTTCTCTCCCTGCCATGGTCCCCACAAAATCCTCTCTCAGAAGCCATTTACATTTCAAGGGAAGCCTCTGCTGGCTTCAGGAAAGCTTGCCTTGAAACAGCAGCTGGAAAATGTCCTGATTCTGACAGATCTGCCATATCTTGCTTTTGCTCCTTATAATAAAATATTACATGAGCAAGAGAGATTAAAGAGGCTGTTACCACTAGTAATCACTAGTAAAAGTGGGGCAATTTCAGAATTTTTACTACATATTTAATTAATTAATTAACAGTTGTTATTAATCAGTAGTTTTATCACTACTTCAGGAGGAAGGATGGCTTATAAATTGAATAAATAAATAAATATCTGATTTTTGTGATGAAAGTTTATGAACTAAATATGACTGTGGTTTCTAGGCTTTGATTTGAAGCCACATTCTGAAGGAAGTAGTGAAAGGATTTCAATTATTCACTTTGCAAGTGGCACTGAGTTAACTGTATGGTGCATATGCCATCTTGCTAATTTTTCAGTAGCTTCCTTTAAGGATTACTAGTGTAGCCAGATGCAAAAAGAATGGGGCTCCTGTACCTTAATACTCACAGAGCAGAGGGAATTTTTGGTTATGCAAACTTCATGCAAATAGCTAGTTATGCAAACTACAGCTGCTGAAATTCCCTTGTAAAGGTGCAGGAGAATCCTCTTTAGTATCTGGTCACCTTAAGGATTACCACAGGGTAACTGAGCTGTAACGTGCTTATAAGTAAACATTTTCTTAGTACTAGCTTGCAGGACATAAACAAACAAAGAAACAAACAGCAAGAAATGAAAATTTACAATGTACAGGAGATCTTTGGAAGGAAAATACACTATCAGAACAGCCCATTGTCATCTACAAAGCAAAGCATTTATTTCTGCTAGATTGATTAAAGATGAAATTTCACTCTATGGATCATATGTTATAACATTCTATTTCTTCACACACAGAAAACGTTGGGAAAAGAAAAGAGATAAGAATAGATTTCTTTGACATACATAAGAATGACTGAAGGCAAGAAATGGGTGCAGAGGCAAGACCGTAATCTACAAACTGCATTGTAGATGGGAAATAATAAAAACACTCATTTTTCGTGTGTAATGTTATCAGTGAACAAGGCAAGTAGCTTGAGCATTCACTGATTTATGGGGCTTTATAAGGAGAAGCTACTTTTGTTCACTGATATAATTTTGGTGACAAGCAAGACTTGGTCTTTGTGCTAAAATTAGAGGTTGACAAGTCACATAGCCAGAAAACTGAGAAAAAGAAAACTCCCTATCTCCAAAGCACAGACATTTAATGAAGACTGTCAGAGCACTCCAGTAGTACAGGTAGCGGTGAGCTGCAAACCAGAAATATGATATGTGGTTGGACAAGTAATGCAAGAAAACATTGAGCAGAGATTGATTACAGATTGATTGCCCTTTGGCAGATGGAGGCTAATCTTTGGAGAGTGCTCATTTTGAATTCAGCATTGTATATTAACTTATTGTTGCTTCTGAGGCCTGGGAAAACAACTGGTGACATTTCCTTTGTTTACTGACTCAACATTAACCAAGTAGAAAGGAAGGTGGAAGGCATACAATGACTTGTAGAAAAAAGGAGGAGTGTGAACCCTGAATGCCAAAGGAGGGAGTATCAATATGTTTATTGTATATTTTCTTAGAAGAAGTAGCTTATAATATAAAATGCCCAACGCGTTTCAGCCTATCAAGGGCTTTCATCAGGGGATGATAGTTGCTAAAAGCTCTATATACAGATGTGAAATTAATATACTGGAGCAATCAAGTAAATTCTCTAATCAGAAGCTACTTCTTCTAAGAAAATATACAATAAACATATTGATACTCCCTCCTTTGGCATTCAGGGTTCACACCCCTCCTTTTTTCTACTCAACATTAACCAAACCAAATACATTTTAAATAGATGTCTGAGGAAAGGCACTGTGTATATAGCTGAACTTGCTATTTCAGTGCTTTATGAGTGAGCATGCTGTTCTGACTTTAAATACAAAAGAAGCTCCTCTATCCTCTATATTAACTGATACAGAATAACCACCATCCACTAATTCCACAGTTACATTCACTAATACAAATTACAATCCCTATTGTACTCACAAGAAAGGAAGAAAACACCCAGCTCTTTACCACCATTTAGGTACTCTGAGGCCACATTTGCATGCAACACCGAGCCAAACCATGGTTTAACAAGAACAAGCAATCAGGTAGGAACCCAGAGCAGAAACTGAGCCTGCTTTGCTCCTCCCCAGGTCTTGCTGCTGCTACAATACCCAGAGCTAAGCCATGGTTTAGTTTAGCATTATGTGTAAACTCCGGCTTGCAGTTTATCTCCCCCAAACCACAAACAGTAAGTCACGAACAAACCTTGTTGGGAGCAAAACATCCATGAGCCTAGGTTTGCAGGTAACACTAAGCCAAACCATGACTTACCTTTGGGTAGCATGGTGACAAAAGGAGGAACTAAGTGACTGTGTTTTTGCTCTGGCTACTTGTGCGCTTGCTCATTCTTGCTAAGCCATGGTTTGGTTCAATGTTATGTGAAAACTGGGCCTGAGTGAAAATACAGCACACTGGCTAAAATATATGGAGATAATTATTATTAGCATTCTGAATATGCACACTAGTTTGGGGTATTAAAGATTCTTGTCCTTCTACGAGCCAGTACGGCTACTGTAATGTATACATCCAGGAAACTGCCTAGACATTGTTAAGTGAACACATTCTTTATCTTTGTTAGAGGTCATTTGATCAGTAATTTGTTGCATTGCGATTTGAACATACCACACTTAGAAAAAAAATACAGAAAAAATATTTTCTAGGAGTATGCCTTGGAAGCCCCCTAAATTAAAAGTTTTAATAGGCTGGCTCTTTTTCTAAAGCTCACATATGTGATGAATTTTACAAAGTATTTCTCTTTCATGCACAAAGATATATTATACAAAATACGCATATGCTTTGAATGCCCATGGTGTTGCCTGATGTTCACGTTATGAGGAAAAAAGTTTAGGCTAAATGGGAAAAGAAGTTCACAAATAATCTAACCATTCCACTTTAACTTTAGCTTATTCTTGGAAAAAATAATTTGTTCATGGGTCAGGTAGAAATGTTTTAAGCAAGATGACCTCATTCAAGTAATGGCAGGAAGTTACTAAGTTCTAAGTCACGTCTATGAAAAGACACAGGAGCTCAGCAGTGGAATATTATGAAGAAAAGATGATCCAGTCAGCTCAAGCCAAAGACAAACATGCAGGGCAAACACAGGTTAGGTAAAAGCCATGCAAATTATATACCTGGTCGTGTGGTGAGTCCTCTGTCTGCAGCCGGGCGGGCATCAACTGGCTCAACTGGGCACGTGCAGCCAAAGAAATAAACAATAGGAAAGAAAAAGAGCAAATAAACAAAATAAACAAAAGCTTTAAAAATAAGTTGCCTATGGTTGTGCTTGGGACAGTGCAGGAAAGATATATGCCATAAAGTAACAAAAGCCAACAGCTGAAAAGATCTGCCCTAAGTTATTCCTGGAAACAAAAGGAAAGGAGTGGGAACTATTTCAAATTAAATGGCATATGTGCAACTACCATGTCTGTCCATTTCGGGTTACTTTAAATGCTAGCAATCATAAACCCAGACTAACCCCCATCTACTGGACAACAAGGCATTATTCAGTGCTTCAAACTCCACCTACCTTTTGCTTAGAACTCATTAACATAAATATCACACATAAACAGTGTCTTCTCACTTCTTATTAATCTCCACCCACCCACTTCCCTCCTCCTTTAGAAGGATCCTTGTTTCAGACACCACCGTACATTCTAATTTTAAGGCAAATTATACAGCAGTCTGGCTTCTCACAAAATAACTGAGGGAAACCCAGGGGATAGACATTTATCTCTTACTCAGGCACAGCATTTTGTGTCTGGAAAAAAAAGGGGGGGGGTCACATACCTTCTGAATCAGTGGTTTCCAAACTTTTTTTCCTCATGGACCACTTGAATATTTAATGCAGGCATATATTTAATACGCCTGCCTTGTCATCTGAGGCTTGTGTCACCTACCTGGACTTCAGCATTTACCTCATTAGCTCCTATCTTCTTCTTGTGACACTTCTAATCTCTGTGGGGCTTCATATAATGTGCTGAAGATGATGCTGTGTGGTAGGGACTTGCAAGAGTGGACAACATCACTGCTTCCTAGACTGAGGCGGCTATCCCACAGTCTGGATCCACTCCTCTGCCCCAGACTTTCATTAATTTGGTGGGGGGAGCAGATTTTTTAAAAAACTAACTGCTCTACTTTAAGGAAGGGGTGTTTGCAGGCATGCTCCCGCCCTGGACAGATCTGAACTCAATTTCCTCTGCATTTGAAAGTCCTGTGGTTTGTTTTGAAGTCCCAAAAATTGGGGCTTCAAAGAGAAGCATCATCTGATATCACTATGATGTCAGGTGATTGACAGGTGGGTGGCCCCACCCACCTATCAACTATGGCCCACTAGGGATTGAGGACATGAAGATCTTGGCCTTTGGCCAGAAGAGGTTCCCTGCCTCTACTTTGTTGGTTCTGCCCGTGGGTGTACACACTGTGTATGTATGTGGTTTGCATGTTAAGTGCATGCGAGTGTGGGGTGGCTATGCCCAATTTGGCTATACCCATTTTATTTCAGGCACACCCATCATTAGCATGCAGCTCCTGGAGAGTTCGCAAAGCGGTAGTGCGGCCCTCAAGCGGAAAAGGTTAGCCATCCCTGTCCTAGATGGAAAGGAAATGTTTCCTATTAAGCACACTCTGATTTACTAGCATGCCACTCCCTAACCTGCTAGGTTCTGGCACAATTCATCATTGGAACCATCATGTTCTGGGAGGCAGTTCCAAGCACAGGGACAGTGAGGGAGAAGTCCTTTCAGGGAGCAGTAGACCTTCAAAAGGCTGAGAGTGGTAGAGCTGGAGGAATGAAGATTACAGGTAGGGATAAATTGGATGTAAGAGTGGAGAAATAAAGTGGAACAAAGCCCTATAGTAAGGACAAAACACTTGTGCAGGATAAAGGAGTAGATAGGCAGCCATTTCAGGAGGAGTGTCATGTGATCAAACCAATATGAGAGGTGGATTATTTGGGCAGCAAAGCGTTGGATAGAGGTGAGGGGACTAAGGTCAAACAATGAAAAATCAGAGAGGAACAGATTACAGCAGTCAAGGCAAGAGATGATTAGGGTGTGCGGATCAGTGTGTTCTTGCTGAGGGGAAAGAGAGGAAAGGCCATATTTTTGCAAGGTTGTAAAAGGCAAGAAGCAAAACAATTTGCCAACAGGACGGATATGGAAGGGAGGCAAATCAGAGAGGAGTCAAACATAAAGCCAGTGCTTTGTGTCTGTTCTACAGGGCAGATGGTGACATTGTCGATAGATAAGGAGAGTGAATGAGCAGAGGAGGCCTCAGCAGCCATGATGAGAAGTTCAGTCTTTGGCATATTGAATTTGAAATAGTAATGACACAGAAATATCAGATAGGAAGTTGGAGATTTGAGATTGGAAGTGGGGAGAAGGTTTTGGAGTATAGACATAGAATGGAGAGTCTTAAGCATATAGGCAGTACTGGAAGTCATGGGATGCAATTGTCATCCAGGGTTAATGTGTAAAGAAATAATAGCAGAAGGTGAAAAACAGATCTCTGAGGGACTAATAATCAGAAGGAAAGCACTGACACACTGAAAGATCAATTAGCAAGGTAGGAACAGGACTGGTTTCTTCACTGGGGTGGAGCTGCAGCAGTAGTCCCTTGACAGAAGCATTGCTTACTGGAAGGAGGGTGGGGGCAAAGTGGCAGTGAGTTTGGAGCAGGAAGACAGCTAGAGAATAAAGAGAGTCAAGCAAGAGAGACCGATCAGCTCTTTCCAAGGCAGAAAGGCATCCTGTCCATCATAGTCAATTCTGTCAGTCTGGGTAGGAAAAAATTAACCTTCCTTCAGCGATTTTTGTGAAAAGCCAAACACTCTACATTAAAGACAGCTGTAAGTTAAAAAAAAAAAAAAGGAGGTGGTACATGGTTAATATAAAAACTCTAAAACTAATAGCAAATATGGATAAACAAGTATTAAGACATAATCATGCTGAAGAGCTTAATGGCAAAGCCAAATTTTAAAATATATTTATTTGTTTATTAAATTTATATCCTGCCCGTCCTCCCAGAAGGAGTCCAGGGTGGCATATACGTCTAAAAAACTCTAAATAGTGGTAAGTGGTATGACTTTTTAGAACCCACAGCGTTTGAAAGACACACAAATGAAGGCAGATATTAATAAACCACTAACAATGATACATATTTCCTGGGCATGACTCTGTTCACTTTATCTCTCGTATAATATTCCCACATAGTGCCCTCAGACTAGCACTCTCCAACCATTTAATCTTACACTTGTCCCAAGTAGTCCTGGTACTTAAATGTTTAAAGTAGATATGCACTTCCACTCTAAAATGCACATTAGCACCCCTACCTTTAAAATAAACATTGAATTTATGCAGTTGCAAAATGGGAGAAAAGGAGACTGATATTTGGGAAAGATCATACAGTTGTGGTTTGATACTTCTGGTTTCTGCTAAAAGAAAATTAGTAGACAAAATCAATAAGTTGTCAGGCTTGCACAACTGGTGACCTATCAATTTGCTACCCAAAACAGCCACATCTATCACCTGCCAAATGGTGGACCAATTATTTCCCAGTTTTGTCACTTGCCTGGGACTGAGAAAACTGGGGGGGGGATATCAAGAACCTATTACACCTTAGTACTGGTTCCAAAGCTCTATTCTACTTTGTGGATGAATGAGTATATGGTTGCAATGGTGCAAACTCATTTCCTGCCTCTCCCCTAATGAGTTTTGAGGACTTGCAGGACAAGGAAAGAGACAGATTATGCAAATATGCATAGATCCTTAATAAAGTACACAATTTTGCATTAAAGAAAATGGAATGTAAATTGTGGCAGATGACATGATGCAAGACTCAAACTGTTAATGCAGAAGACCTTAAAAATCTGAGTGTATCTTAACATTAATTGCAACCACTTTGCTAGCAATACCTTCTGTACACTAGTAATGAGTCAAGAACTTGTAAATAGGTATTCTCATTGGTGGCTCCCTCTTATTTGTGAATCTCTATTTCCTGGAATTTTTCCAGATGCCTAGTCTGAATGTATTTTGGAATTAGAATAAGACTCTTTATTTAGCTAGGCATTTCATACAGTATTTGAACTAGGGGAATTATATTAATTTTAGTAAGTTTTCTTTTACATTATTTTTAACAGCAAGTTGCTATCTAACTCAGGGATGGCATATACAATCAATTCAATACACTAAATTGAAAAATTACATTTATATTGTAATGTATTGTATTGAAAAATTACATTTATATTATTACATAAATATCAACTTTGCATACAATATATACAAGAGACTCTGTTCCCTCTTATATCCTGTGTATCACAATATCAAACTGAAACTAGAAAATGATGTGATATGCTGGGGATGGGGAACCTGAAGCCATCCAGACATTGTTGGACTCCAGATCTCATCAGCTCCAGCCAGAACGGCCAACGGTCAGGGATGATGGGAGTTGTAGTCCAACAACATCTGGAGGACCACAGGTTCCCATCTCTGTGATATGGCTTTGACAATCTAAAGTGTGTGTGTGTGTGGGAAAGGGGCGGTGGAATATAGTTTAATTTTCAACAAAATTTCCAGTCATCTTTTCTGTAGTTTCTCCAAAACCATATCCTACAACAGCTTCTTTTCAATTTTTACTCATCTGGAAAAAGTGTGCTTATGGCCAACAGAATTCTTATATTCTTAAACCATCAGAATTTACTTGTTATTTACATTTAGTAGTCACCTATTAATCTAGTCGCCTGCAAGATGCAAAACACAAATCAAATAATAAATATCAAATATCAATAAAATGTCAAATTAATATAAAGGGCTACAATAAAGTAGTGGGGTTATATAGGGAGTCAAAACTTTCTATGTCTATATTGCACTTTGGCTTTAGTGTTAATATCTGGAATGGCAATAAGTACCAGCAATATATTGTTTATTGTATTTCTCTTATTTTATTTTCTTAAAGTATGTCTGGAAGAATGAAAACACGGACACTTAAAACATCATATTGGAGGAGACTCTATATTGGAAACTCCATTTATCCAGTGCATCCAAGTACAGAAGGTATTGTCAACACAGATCTTGGCATACTAGGTGTCATAAATAGATTTTCCAAATGACAAAAAAGTCAGAAGCCCCTGACATGCATATGACAGTCTGCATGGATGTTCTCACTCCACTCACATCATGCTTACCAGTAATTTATGCTAGAGGTAGCAGGTTCACTAACCAGATAGCCTATTACACACTCATTAAATCACTGTAGAACATCCCACAGCTGCACAGACTGAAATAAACCAAAACATGTTATGTTACTTTGCCCTCTTTCCTGCTAGATAAGGCCAAGTATCCAACAATATCAAACCAACATATGCAGGAGCCAGAAATGTTTAAGGAATATTAAGCTTCAACTAGTAGAAGGCCATTTCATAAACAGCACAGAGTCAAACCCAGGTTTGCCCTATTGTGTATACTCAAAAGGGAGCTGCAGCCAATCAGGCTCCCTGGTGACTGCACCTATATGATACTCCTGCAAGCAGATATTTATCACATTCATGCATTACTTTGTGTGTGTGTGTTTACTTTGAGCATCATGAGAAAACAAAATGGTGAAGTGGCCTCAAGTCCTAAATTATACTATTTATTTATTCAGGCAGCAAAGCTACATTTATGTATTGCACAAAAACAATCAAAGTGAAAGTTTTGTCCCAAACATGAAAGGATAACCTCTCACAGTTTAGCACTGATGAATGCACACTGTGTATGTGTTATGTGCCTTCAAGTTGATCATGACTTATGGCAACCCTATGAATCAGCGACCTCCAATAGCATCTGAATAGCACACTCCCTTCTGAGTAGCTTCTGACTGCAACTCAAGAGTTGTTTTTTTTTATATGTTCCCCCTGATAAAACTTGTTACTTAAGAAAAATGGGTTTGTTTCATGCCCCATTACCATCCTTATATGTGAAGGGTGTAGCACATATCCCAGATCAAAAATAGTGCTTGGACCCTTCCATGAATGGAATTTCCATGAATGGGTTTCCTGACTGCCTCTGCAGCTCCATGTACCCCTGAAATCCACTCCTTGGAGGGTTGCGGGACTGTAGCGGGAAGGGGGTTTGTTGTTATGTGCCTTCAAGTCGATCACGACTTATGGCAACCCTATGAATCAGCAACCTCCAATAGCATCTGTCATGAACCACCCTGTTCAGATCTTGTAAGTTCACGTCTGTGGCCTCCTTTATGGAATCAATCCATCTCTTGTTTGGCCTTCCTCTTTTTCTACTCCCTTCTGTTTCCCCTGCATTATTGTCTTTTCTAGTGAATCATGTCTTCTCATTATATGTCCAAAATATGATAACCTCAGTTTCATCATTTTAGCTTCTAGTGATAGTTCTGGTTTAAGTTGTTCTAACACCCAATTATTTGTCTTTTTCTCGGTCCATGGTATCTGCAAAACTCTCCTCCGATACCACATTTCAAATGAGTTGATTCTTCTTTTATCCGCTTTTTTCACTGTCCAACTTTCACATCCATACATAGAGATCGGGAATACCACGGTCTGAATGATCCTGACTTTGGTGTTCAGTGATACATCTTTGCATCCAAGGATCTTTTCTGGTTCTCTCATAGCTGCCCTCCCCAGTCCTAGCCTTCTTCTGATTTCTTGACTATTGTCTCCCTTTTGGTTAAGGACTGTGCTGAGGTATTGATAATCCTTGACAAGTTCAATGTCCTCATTATCAACTTTAAAGTTGCATAAATCTGTTGTCATTACTTTAGTCTTCTTGATGTTCAGCTGTAGTCCTGCTTTAGTGCTTTCCTCTAACTTTCATCAGCATTCATTTCAGGTCATTGCTAGTTTCTGCTAGTAGTATGGTATCGTCTGCATATCTTAAATTACTGATATTTCCCCCTCCAACTTTCATACCTCCTTCATCTTGGTCCAATCCCGCTTTCTGTATATGTTGTGAATACAGATTAAACAAATAGGGTGACAAAATACTCCCTGTCTCACACCCTTTCCGATGGGGAGCCAATCAGTTTCTCCATATTCCGTCTTTACAGTAGCCTCTTGTCCACAGTAAAGGTTGTGCATCAGAACAATCAGATGCCGTGGCACCCCCATTTCTTTTAAAGCATTCCATAGTTTTTCGTGATCTACATAATCAAATGTTTTGTGGTAATCTATAAAACACAGGGTGATTTTCTTCTGAAATTCCTTGGTCAGTTCCATTACCCAACTTATGTTTGCAATATGATCTCTGGTACATCTTCCCTTTCTAAATCCAGCTTGGACATCTGGCATTTCTTGCTCCATATACTAATACATACTGTATACACTAATACACTACCACATATACTAACAATGTAGAAAGGTAAAATAGGGATAACTGTTAGAAAAGCAGGAGAAGAGAAGCGTTTTCTAGATTAATCTAGAAAGTTATTGGATTCAGTTAACATGTCTTAAATATTCTTTAGAAAAACTTTTTTTTTTGCTTGATCTCTATCAACCAAAAGCAATGTGAAGCCACAGGTTTCTAATATTATTAAGTGCCTAGGTGGAGCATTTCTACTATGTGCCCTCAGGTTTGTTAAGATCAAAAAATGTATAATTCACAAATGCAGCACAATCCACACTAAAATAAATGGGAGCTTCTCACGGCACACCTATCCATCAGACAATTTCTGTTTTTAATGGTGGCTGTGAAGGACAAGCTCACAGCTGACTGTGCTATTTTTTAGTTGCATAGAGTATGTTGCATCCAATGAAGTTGTCCCATTTGCACAAGGACTTCTGCTTGCACAACCAAACTTCTCCTCCCTCTTCCCCATGCCCCCCCAATCTGTTCTGGGTTTTCCACCAAGCCTCCAGAGCAGATTTGGGGGGTGGCAGGGAAATTCCATTGTGCAAGCAGAAGTCATTGCACAAAAGGGAGAACTTTGTTGTATACAACCCAGCATTATTAATCCACAATAGTATAAACCACATAGATGATTTCAGTTCTTTATTAAACTGTATTGCAATTTTCAAGGTGCCCAATTTTTGTAACTGATGAGCCTGCTTTATAATTCACAAAGAAACATGCAGTCCATATGAACTTTTAAAATGTCACAGTAAGGCAGTGGTGAACCTTATATGCCATCATTAACCCAGAAATTACCTGTGCTAACTAGCAACCAATTAATTTTTAAAAAATGCCATACAAAACAAGATGCCATACATTCTGATATATGTTGTTTTGGGGAATAACAAAAAAGGCATAATAAATTAATCTCATTTTTCCTATGTTGATCTTGAACATCATCATTCTGATAGATGTAGTATTTTATTTTCAAGAGCTTTTACACTTACCAAAATAAGAAACTTGACTAATGATTATTAAGTTTATCAATTACTTTCCACAGAGGAAACTGCACCTATGACAAGTTCAATGAAGGCCCTAATGCTCTCCTAGCTGTCTAGGAGAAAAAAACTACTTGGCGGAAATCAGATTGCTCACTTATCTAAGAAGCTTTAAACAGCAATAATTTTCAAATAAGATGACCAATAATGCCCTAGTTAGATGTAACATATTTCTGAAGTTTAAGAACATAAGAACATAAGAAGAGCCTGCTGGATCAGGCCAGTGGCCCATCTAGTCCAGCATCCTGTTCTCACAGTGGCCAACCAGGTTAACTTCCACAGAGTCTCCAAGGCATAAGCACTCACTCACTAACAGCTCAAAGCACCCTTTTAAATTAGGCATTTATTATTTCAACTTGTGCCCAATTCCTATAAGTTCACTTACATTAATTTTTTAATGCAGAGTCAGACATCTCACTTAAATTTTGACAGCTTCTGTTTCAAGGCAGTACATGAACTTCCACTCTGAGATGTATCATGAATCTCAATGTCTCTCAGTCTACACAAAACTAAAAGAAAGCCAAGGACTTCTGGCAGACTTTCCACCACTTAGAATGAACCATTTCTTGCTTTCATTAGAGAGGTCAAGACTTTCCCCATAATAAATCCAGCTACAATTGCACATCATCTCCTTCCAAGAAACTCTTCCGTTATCTTACATTACCTTCATTTTCAGTATTGGCTGGGACGGAATCAACTGCAAAGGGATGCCATGGTTGAAGGTCATCTAGGCTAAATTCTCCATCTACTGGAAGGAGTTCAACAGTTGTTTTAGTCTCTGTCAAGGAAGGCATGAGGGCATCATTTCCATAGCTGATCCTGGGCTCACTAATCATATTTGCCAAGATGTCATCAGAGTAGTTTTGCTCTTTTTGAAGCAGTTCATCTGGAAAAAAATAGACCAACAAAGAATACATTTCAGGCTACTATACAGTCACTTGATCATGGAAGCTACACTGCCAAATAATTACAACTGAGAATGCAAAACTGGTTTTGCAAAAACAGAAACTGAAATGTCTATGGCCATAGCACTGGGGGGGGGGGGACAGAACAGACACACAGTTGTGGCACAATGCAGTAAAGCTGTGGAGCAGAGGAAGGAAGGGAAGCAAGGCTATTCTATCAACTCTGCTTGAGAGGCCAGCGCCTTTGGGCATCCCCCAGCTATGACTTAGCCACAGCCATACCACCAGGCTATGGTTTCCATCCCAGCTGGTCATTACAAGAACTGTAACTTTAACAACTGGTGCCTAAGCTTGCTTTTTTCTTCCCCCTTTCCTTTTTCTTTGTGTTCCATGCCTTTCAGATTATAAATCTGAGGGCAGAGACTGCCTTATTACTGATTTTTTCAAATTGCTCTGGGAGACTTCTCAGCGAAAGAGTGTGGTAAAAACATTTTACGTAAGTAAATAAAGGCATACAAATGGGACTCTGCAAAAATTCACTTTAGTGATGGGGTTACACTTTTATGTTTTGTGCAGTTCTATGTAATTTTCCCACCCCATGTCTCCAAATGTATGTCATAGAAAGATCAGGACTACATTATACAGCTGTGAGAGTGTCTGAGTACTATTGCCAGCATGGAATTTTTGCATTCTGCAATGTTAAATTGAAAATTCACCCCATGCCATTCTGCTGCTTCCAATAAACTCATTCTAAAACAAAATCTTACAAACCTTATATACTGAACTCAGAAGCACTTGCTTAATAACCCTTTAGGTTTTCATGGCAATACACAAAACAGTCAGAGAGAATCCAGAGTTCCAAGTGTAAAACAAAAGTAAAATAATCCAGACTCCCGTTGGACTTTTTCCCTCTCTCAGTGGTCTCATAATTTGTTGAAATTAATTAAAAATCAGCCATGTTCAAAGAGTACTTATAATCCTATTACTGACCTTGCCCTATATCCTGACCTTCATCTTCTGTGATTTAATAGTTTAAAAAATGCATGGCTGATTTTTAATTAATTTTAGAAAATTAACATTGGAGTCTATGATAGCACAGGCATGCTCAGTAAGAACCAACTGCCAGTGTTCTAAAAGCCAGTAACAATTTATTGGCTTGGCTAATCAGGGGGTCACACCCATGCCAGACATTTATTCCACTTTAAACAGTCATGGCTTCCCACAAAGAATCCAGGAAAGGGTAGTTTGTGAAGGGTGCTGAGAGTTGTCAGGAGACTCCTATTCCCCTGAGAGAGCTCCAGTTGCTACAGTGGTTTGAGTCAGCCCCTCTTCCCAGAGAATTCTGGGGAATGTATTTGGTTTTCTAGGCCCATTTTTCTAGGCCTTATTTTTCTAGGCCTAGTATATAAATACTTTATTCCTAGATTCATGACAGTAGTTTGAGCCAAGTGTAATAAAAACTGTGAAAGTGGTAGGCCAATTCCTTGCATTCGTGCAAGGGTTTCAATTACCTGGCTGAAGCAAGATCATTTAGGTGAGATCCTATCCCAAGAGTAGCCAACATTAGATCCTATAGATATTGTGCACTACAGCTCCCATCATCCCCATGCTGACTGCGGCTGAGGGAAGTTGTAGTCCACAAAATCTGGAGGGCACCTAGTTGACTACTGTCAGGTCCTATCCTGTCCAACTTTGTAAATGGAGGGTCAATTTTACTTTTACAATTCAATTCTATGTCTGTTCATTCACAAAGTCTTGTGGTGTTCAATGTAACTCTGCACAGGATAGAGGCCTAATTAGATTATTAGTTGGGAACCTTCACCCTCCAGCCGTTGTGGAACTCAACTCCCATCAGTATTGCCAGTGGTCAGAGATGATGGGAACTGTAATGCAGCAATATCTGGAGGTCTAAAAGTTCTCCACCCTGAATTAAATTCATAAGATCCCCCATTTTTATTGCTTGCTTCTTTGTTTTTTGGTAGCACAACCAAATTTATTCCCATAGCTGGTACCCCACAAGTCTCACAGTATCTCTGAGCCAATAACCGTAAAAGCTATTTTCTCCAGTGGTCAGAGTGGTTTAATAGTGAGGAAGTCTGGCCTCGACCTCCTCAGCGATCAATGGAAAATGCCTGAATTTCATATAATCAATGCTTATCTCACAATAATGACAACAATAATCATGCTTGGAGTGGTTTGCATTTGCTAAAGTTATAAAAAGGAAGTAGGCAAGCAGCATGACTAAGAACCGCTGTGTAACCAAAAAGCAGAAGTGGTTGGAGAAAATGTTGTAATAGAGTAGGCACTTTACAGTAAGAAACCGAGTCATTGCTGGAAACATGATTGTGCCTTGCGACTTGTACCCTAACCCGTATACAAAGACTCCACCTAAGTGTATAACATTGCTTCCTAATATGGTAACCTTGATGCTTGCATGCCATGCCTATGGAAGTGTGTGTAACTATGCCTCAGGTAGAGAGACTTCCGTCTTTACACTCTCTCCTGATGGCCATCAGTATTTTCTTTTTAGTGCAATAAACATCTGTCCAATTGACAGTTTCTCCTAAATTCATTGTGAAGAGTTTTTATTCAACAATAGTCAGCACTTCTTCCCAGAAAATCCTGGGGATTGTACCTCTGAGGGGAATAGGGAGTCTCCTAACAACTCTCAGCAACCTTCCCAAACTACACTTCTTGGGATTCTTTGGAAGAAGCCATGACTGTTTAAAGTGGAATAAATGTCTGCTATGGATGTGGCCAGGGACAGCTTAGGTTTAGATTTGGGTGGGAGACTACATGTATCTGCTGTAGAATAAAAAAATTGGGGAACTCCCCCCCAAATAATGATACTGTTGATATTTTCCTTGTCAAAATGAAAGGGGCTTTTCCTTTGCCCAGTTCCCACCCACCCAATCTCCTCCCCACCCTACCCCTCCCCATCTCCCTCCCTACCCCACCCTTCCACCCCTCCCTGCCCCTTCCCCAGATCAGTTTCACCTATCCTACGCATGATTGCACAGCAGTAAATCCCATTGAAAATAACCATGCAAATGATCAATCCATTCTCAGCAAACTTGCATAGGATCCCAATTCTTCCCTCCTGATTAAAAAACAGAGAAATTCACTAATAAGGCAAAAACCCTTTGCGGTTTAAGAACGTACCTATAGCCAACAGATATTTCTATCAAACTTTAAAAAGCAGAGAAATTGGGCAGCTAGAGTGAATGCACCAGAGGAGCAGGAGACCTGCCCTCCACTCTGAGATATCGGACTGCCATATGTACATAAACACAATTTGCATTGGTCTTTCACAGCCCAATCCACTTTGTGTGCAGCTTGTAAGAATTTGGTAACATGTGCCTCTGAGCATATGGTGAGTGGTGGCAACACCTGCATAAGAACATAAGAAGAGCCTGCTGGATCAGGCCAGTGGCCCATCTAGTCCAGCATCCTGTTCTCACAGTGGCCAACCAGGTGCCTGGGGGAAGCCCGCAAGCAGGACCCGAGTGCAAGAACACTCTCCCCTCCTGAGGCTTCCGGCAACTGGTTTTCAGAAGCATGCTGCCTCTGACTAGGGTGGCAGAGCACAGACATCATGGCTAGTAGCCATTGATAGCCCTGTCCTCCATGAATTTGTCTAATCTTCTTTTAAAGCCGTCCAAACTGGTGGCCATTACTGCATCTTGTGGGAGCAAATTCCATAGTTTGACTATGCGCTGAGTAAAGAAGTACTTCCTTTTGTCTGTCCTGAATCTTCCAACATTCAGCTTCTTTGAATGTCCACGAGTTCTAGTATTATGAGAGAGGGAGAAGAACTTTTCTCTATCCACTTTCTCAATGCCATGCATAATTTTATACACTTTTATCATGTCTCCTCTGACCCGCCTTTTCTCTAAACTAAAAAGCCCCAAATGCTGCAACCTTTCCTCGTAAGGGAGTCGCTCCATCCCCTTGATCATTCTGGTTGCCCTCTTCTGAAACTTTTCCAACTCTAGAATATCCTTTTTGAGATGAGGCGACCAGAACTGTACACAATATTCCAAATGCGGCCGCACCATAGATTTATACAACGGCATTATGATATCGGCTGTTTTATTTTCAATACCTTTCCTAATTATCGCTAGCATGGAATTTGCCTTTTTCACAGCTGCCGCACACTGGGTCGACATTTTCATCGTGCTGTCCACTACAACCCTGAGGTCTCTCTCCTGGTCGGTCACCGCCAGTTCAGACCCCATGAGCGTATATGTGAAATTCAGATTTTTTGCTACAATATGCATAATTTTACACTTGTTTATATTGAATTGCATTTGCCATTTTTCCGCCCATTCACTCAGTTTGGAGAGGTCTTTTTGGAGCTCTTCGCAATCCCTTTTTGTTTTAACAACCCTGAACAATTTAGTGTCTTCAGCAAACTTGGCCACTTCACTGCTCACTCCTAATTCTAGGTCATTAATGAACAAGTTGAAAAGTACAGGTCCCAATACCGATCCTTGAGGAACTCCACTTTCTACAGCCCTCCATTGGGAGAACTGTCCGTTTATTCCTACTCTCTGCTTTCTGCTTCTTAACCAATTCCTTATCCACAAGAGGACCTCTCCTCTTATTCCATGACTGCTAAGCTTGGAGGTACCTTGTCAAACGCTTTTTGAAAGTCTAAGTACACTATGTCCACTGGATCACCTCTATCTATATGCTTGTTGACACTCTCAAAGAATTCTAATAGGTTACTGAGACAGGACTTTCCCTTGCAGAAGCCATGCTGGCTCTGCTTCAGCAAGGCTTG
Organism: Rhineura floridana; assembly: GCF_030035675.1. Taxonomy (NCBI): domain Eukaryota; kingdom Metazoa; phylum Chordata; class Lepidosauria; order Squamata; family Rhineuridae; genus Rhineura; species Rhineura floridana. The sequence continues at coordinate 106,526,919 of NC_084484.1, read as the reverse complement.
TTCTTCTATGTGCTTGGTTAATCTAGCTTTAATAATACTTTCTACCAGTTTTCCAGGGACAGAAGTTAAGCTAACTGGCCTGTAATTTCCGGGATCCCCTCTGGATCCCTTTTTGAAGATTGGCGTTACATTTGCCACTTTCCAGTCCTCAGGCACGGAGGAGGACCCGAGGGACAAGTTACATATTTTAGTTAGCAGATCAGCAATTTCACCTTTGAGTTCTTTGAGAACTCTCGGGTGGATGCCATCCGGGCCCGGTGATTTGTCAGTTTTTATATTGTCCATTAAGCTTAGAACTTCCTCTCTCGTTACCACTATTTGTCTTAGTTCCTCAGAATCCCTTCCTGCAAATGTTAGTTCAGGTTCAGGGATCTGCCCTATATCTTCCACTGTGAAGACAGATGCAAAGAATTCATTTAGCTTCTCTGCAATCTCCTTATCGTTCTTTAGTACACCTTTGACTCCCTTATCATCCAAGGGTCCAATTGTCTCCCTAGATGGTCTCCTGCTTTGAATGTATTTATAGAATTCTTTGTTGTTGGTTTTTATGTTCTTAGCAATGTGCTCCTCAAATTCTTTTTTAGCATCCCTTATTGTCTTCTTGCATTTCTTTTGCCAGAGCTTGTGTTCTTTTTTATTTTCTTCATTCGGACAAGACTTCCATTTTCTGAAGGAAGACTTTTTGCCTCTAAGAGCTTCCTTGACTTTGCTCGTTAACCATGCTGGCATCTTCTTGGCCCTGGCGGTACCTTTTCTGATCTGCGGTATGCACTCCAGTTGAGCTTCTAAGATAGTGTTTTTAAACAACTTCCAAGCATTTTCGAGTGATGTGACCCTCTGGACTTTGTTTTTCAGCTTTCTTTTTACCAATCCCCTCATTTTTGTGAAGTTTCCTCTTTTGAAGTCAAATGTGACCGTGTTGGATTTTCTTGGCAATTGGCCAGTTACATGTATGTTTAATTTAATAGCACTGTGGTCACTGCTCCCAATCGGTTCAACAACACTTACATCTCGCACCAGGTCCCGGTCCCCACTGAGGATTAAGTCCAGGGTTGCCGTCCCTCTGGTCGGTTCCAATCAGGATTGCATCGCCAAAGATGGAGTTACATTTTTTGAATGTTTGTTGATGGTGTTCTTACTTTATGTCTTTCCTGTGTTACTACTGTGTCTACAGAGAATCTAACCTAGAAAAGTATATTTCTGTCATTATTCATCCTAGAAATCTTTGTCAATTTTATTTTTACTAATTTCAAAGCCTTTTTATTGGTCAATGTCATATGAAGATGAAGACAGCCTTTTGTGTTTCAAACTGGAGGTTATATTCTATTTCTCTTTTGGATGCATTAACAGTTGAATCTGAAACTGCAACTTTGATGTAAAATCACACTGATTACAATATGTTGATACTTAAGCAATGAATCTAGCTGTTGGAAAAAAACAAACTTGGCCTGCCCAAGATGCATGTTTTCAGCCTGCTATGCTTAAACCACTCCACTTAAGAAAGGGTGGGCATGGTAAATTAAAAACATAGAGCACACCTAGAATATCACTAGAATATATTTCACCTTAGACTCTTTTATCTTGTGCAATCTGAGACACTCCTCATGTCCACTGGAGATTATTCTGCAGAATAGTCAGTGCCATTATTCCACAATTGTTTTTTGAGGTTTTTTTTTAGAGTAAATGATGCAAAGTGTTGCTGTGCTTCACATATTCACAGAAACAGAAGCAAAAGAGAATGATGTACTATAGCAAACTTCACTAAAATTCCAAAGTAAATCAGATATATTTAAAGTGACTATCTGAACTGTATCAACTGTCTTAATATTGTTGCTTCCTCCCTGCTAAAACAAGATCAGCACAGCACATGCCTTGTTTCTGTTATTTGGGTTGATTGCACGTGTTGCCACCACTCACCATATGCTCAGAGGCATACGTTACCAAATTCTTCCAACGTACACAGGAAGTGGATTGGAGTATGAAAGACCAACCCAAATTGTGTTTGCATTTTGACAAATTTGTAGGGCAGTACAATATCTCAGAGAGAAGGTCAGGTCTCCCGCTCCCCTAGTACATTCACTATAGCTGCCCAATTTCCCTGCTTTTTAAGGTTTTATAGAAATATCTGTTGGCTATAGATACATTCAAACCGCAAAGATTTTTTGCCTATTAATGAATATATATTGCAAGCTTCCTCTCTGTCCTCTAGACTCTGCTACTTTCTTTATTTCTGCTGACAAACCACAGGGCAGACAGTATATCCACAGGGTAAACATCTATGAATGAACAAATGATATTAGTCAGCTCTGTGGATAGTCAGCCACAAGCGTGACCTGATATGAACCATAGCATGTGTCACCTCAATGCACCGTGATTATCACAGGGATTGACAAAGGCAGACATATCCTCCTGGGCAACTCGCTTGTCTCTGTATTATCCAGATTTGTTGCAAGAAACACATAGATGAATCCATTTTCTCACTGACATCCAGTGACCCCAGGACTGGCCCAAACCAGTAGCATGTATTCATTTAGTATCAATGCCAGCACTCCCCAATTTTTTAAATTGGAATAGATGCTGCAGTACGTACATGTCTAGCTAGTCAAGACATTGCTGTGACATTTCATTATCTAGGTAGCTAAGCTGTGAAAGACGATACAGGAAGAAGCCGAAGAATAAATGACATCAACCAGAATGCCCAAAGAATGGATTCTTAATAATTCACTTAGTGACAAGCTGAAATGAGCATTAAGTGCAAATTATTTGAACCATGCCATAATTAAGTTCTTGGGACTTTCTCGGCTGCACATGCTTATAGCTAACATATTTCAAAATAAGCGTTTAATTTCCTAATTATCTATTTAAAATGTTTCCTAGAACGTTGGACACCAAAGTAGCTTCCCAAGTTCAAGACAAAAACAGTTTCTACCTAATCAGTGCAATCCTATACAGAACTATTCAGAAGTTAGTCCCACTGAGTTCAAATTGAGGTCACTTGCAGTGAGTAGGTGTAAGATTGCAGCCTAACTCTTTTCCATTCTTGAATTTCGTGCCTATCACATTTCCTAATTTCTTGTTTGTTTTTTTTAAAAAGGCACTTTCCACAATTCAGAGAGTTCTAGTTATGCCTGCTGTGTTTTGTGTGCATTCATCATGGTGTTTTTATTGGCATTTTTCACTCATGCACCTGCCTACACTGTTTACTGAACAGGCAATCCCATTTTAAACGATTAAAATATTTAAAATTTGGTTTTGCAGGTAAAGAGGCATTTTAGGAATACATATTTTCAAAATAGCACATAGAGCTTTCTTTCACATGGCTCTTTCCACCAGCTCCGCTTCAAAGTGGCTATGTTCTGCCTCCACTGTCAGAGGCAGTATACTTCCGAATACCAATTACTGGAAACCATAAGAAAGGAGAGTGCTCTCATGCTCAGGTCTTGCTTGTGGGGTTCCCATGGGCAACTAGTTGGCCACTGTGAGAACAGGATGCTGGACTAGATGGGCCACTGGCCGGATCCAGCAGGCTCTTCTTATGTTCTTAAAGCTTGTTATGCAATGGTCCACTCAGTAATGTAGGTATTAACCTCTTCATTTCATTACAAATCCATCCGACTCGGGTCTCCAATCTTAAAAATTGTTCAGCATTTTCACCTGATGGCCTTATTTAGACACACTAATTTCTCCTTCTAGCTAACATTATCATCTTATAAAGTGGTTCACGTTATTAGAATCCTAACACATGCTGAGCTAAAAAAAATGCCTACTACTGACCACAAATCCACAAATTATTTATTCTGCTGAAATAGCCGATGGCCACAAAGGCAACTATTCTCATAGTGGTGGTTATTTTCAAAGTCTCCGTTTTCTAGGAAGCAGTAGTCTCCCTTAGAGATGTAAAGGCCTGGGGTGGGGAGGGGGCAGGAGTTTTTAATTGCTATGCAGTTGTAAGAAATGGCACTTCTTTGATTATTTTGTCAAAGGTCAGGGCATATAAATATTTTATGTTATGTAAATGAGGTGAATATACCTCTAATTAATGAGTATAAAGTTTTTAGGATGCCAAGTTTTAATATTGGATGTGGTTTCTAAATTCTTATATAGATATTTTTGTAGTAATGACCACGGTGTTGTTCACAATAAATTATTCTTGTTTATTTTGTTTTTAGGTCCTGAAGAAGGAAAGTAAACAAAATCATCTTAATAGCACCAGCGCTTGCTGCTCTTTTTTTTTTTTCCCGACAATTATTTGGTGCTTTCTCCCTCTTTGTTCCTGTGACAGGCCTGGAAAGAAAAAAAGGGGAAAATGGAAAAAGAATGTTTTTTTAACCCCCCCCAAACTGGGAAAAAATGGGGGAAACTGAAAAAAGTCCCCCCCAATTTTCCATTCCCTCCCAAGCCTTCACATCTCTGGTGCCCATCTTGGGCAAGCTGGTGCACAAGAACCTAGAGTTTCTTGAATTCAACTAGGCAGTGATTTCTGCAAATCCTCTGCTCCCCCCCCCCGGCAACAGGCAAACATTCCAAGAAGATGGGATGGGGGGAATGTGTGTATTCCTGTGTGCATATGTTTATATAGGCTGGTGTAGATATAAGATTGCACTTGATCCCCCCATCACTATATATCTTGTTCATTGTTGCACAATGTGGAGAAATGCTGTATGTGGGTTTGTTTACGTTTGTGCTTAGGAAAAAAAATGTTACATGAACTCTGTGACTTCCATGAGGTTTTGTTTCAGTACACTATTGCAAGCCTGCTTGGCAGTGTTGGCTTAGGGGGAGCTGTTCTCACATTACTCTGTACCTGGGTACAAATCCCCTGTACTTAGGTTCAGCTGCTGTTGAGAAAGAGTCTACATATAATGATTTTAAAATTCACCACACAGGTGTCCCCTGAAGAAACGAGTATTCTGCTCACATGTTGATCTGTCCTTGCATTCTCTCCACTTGGCTTTGATCGTGTGCCAGTTTCTCCCTGGGGACAGCCTTTGCGAGTCTGTGTTTTAGCAGGACCTGATGCTGCTAGCCAGAAATGAGATCACGTGTCAGTGTCGGAGTGGGAAAGTTGAGTAATGTGAGAGGGGAAAGACTAGCATAGTGAGGCTTAAAGTGTCAACTGGAGAGAAGGTGCAGAGCAAGTGAGTGTGAGGGAGGGAGAAAGAGATGTGAGGAGGGATAAGAGTCTGAAGTTGGCTCCTTTATTCTGGACTCTTGAGACAATGCAGAAGGAGGCAGGGAACCATAAAGGGGGTGGGGAGATTAGGAATCTGAAGTACAGCATTTGAGGACTCTTATTCCAATCCTAACCATTTCTATTCTGAAGTAAGTCCCACTCAGTTCATTGAGACTTACGCCAAGGTAAGGTTAGGAAATAGTCTGAAGCATTGATTGAAGCTCAGGTCTAAGTAGCAGTTTGCTGCAGCTACTAGTAGGCAGGGACATAAACCTCTACCAGACAACTAGGCAGAGATTTGAAGAACTCTGTGACTTCTTGATGTAAACAGTGCAATTCTATACATGTCTACTCAGAAGTAAGTCCCACTGAGTTTAATAGGGCTTACTCCTGAGCAAGTGAGTATAGAATTGCAGCTGAAACATCTAAATTCAATTATTTCCTTTACAGACTAGATGATTTGTCAATCAATATAGTATTTATAATAAGCCTGCTAAATCTTCAATGCATCATCATGGGACTCTTTTATTGTTGTTTGTTACAGAGTAGCACAGCTACCCTTCACAATTGTGCCACAAATAGGTATTTTTTGTTTTTGTTTTTAAAAAAAGTCAGGTTAAAACTTGCTCCAAACCCATGTGGGATGTATTAAATTATAGCCACAGACACGAATGCAAAAATAAAGTAACTTAATGGCTAAGTAACAGTGCTCAGAAATTATTGTCATCAATAAATATTAGAAGCTTTGGAAAATAGTTATTCTTTGAAGTTGAAATGTGTCTCAACATAATTCCAAACAGGTTTACTCAAAAGTAACATTCACTGTAGAGTGCAGGTTATCCTCAAGTAAATGTGCATAGGATCGTAGCCTTATTTTATTTATTATTTTATTTATATCCTTCCTTTCCTGCTAAGAGTTCAAGGTGACATACATAGTCCATACATAGGCTGAGAGAAGGTGACTAGCCCAAAGGCACCCAGTGAGCTTCATAGCTGAGTAAGGTTTGAACCCAGCTCTCTCAGGCTCTAGCCTAACTGTCTTATCACTGCACCACACTGGCTTGCCAGAGGTTCACACTGTGATACCTCTATATTTTAATTGTATTTTATGTATTTTAATTTACTTTAATGTTTTTGTGTTCTTTATTGTGTACAATTTTATTATGTATGTGCACAATTTTATTGTAAGCCACCCTGAGTGCGCCATTATGGGGTAGAAGGGCGGGACAGAAATATTTTAATAATAATAATAATAATAATAATGACCCTAGTATACTTTTCTTTCTTGGTATCCTTTATCTTTTATAACCAACTGGAATCAGTAGTAATTCAAATACTGTTAATTGTGTGCTTTATATTTCTTCCTGAAAGCCAGGAGACAGAAACGTAACTGAAGCTCTTCCAATAATGGATGTCAGGGATTAGCAGTGGCACATGAGGGAACTGAGTGGCAGCAGCTCACCTCCTGCAAGAGGGCAATACTAACCCTGAATTCCCCCAAGCTCACAGACACCTTGTCTCATCCCCACCCAGTGAATGCCAGTGCTGCCACTTGTGGGAGAACACTGTTGTTGGCATAGTCTTGCAGTAAAGATCTTGCTTCTTTCTGCATATGTTCTCATTTCAGTATCAGAGGGAAGATTAACTCAGTATTTCCATACATAGATCCATTCCTAGCTTTTACAAGTTTATTTGTCAAATTTCCAAGGGATGTCTGTCGTTTTGATGTATTGTTAAACCACTAGAAGTCAAAAACTTTTGCCAATTGACTACAAATTTCCCAGGATCTACCAATAGATTCCAGTCTACCTTCTGGCCACCCTTGCACTAAACAGGGTTGTTGGAGCATGGTTTGAAGGAGTGCTGGCAAGAATGAAACTACAAGGCAGAGATAAGATTCTTCAAAACACTGTCAAAGAGGGAATTCCTAAATGTGCAATATCACCTTTCTACTGTGTCCCCACAAATGGAGAATAAACCAATTATGGATTTGCTCATTTCTATGCAACTCTCCCCTGTCATGCAGTAAAAGTAGACACACCTGACATCAAACACAAGGTAATGGCTGTATCCAATAAAGTTTGCTGCCTGGAACAGACACATCATATAGCTTTAGAGTAAAGCATGTCATTTTAACACAAACGTACCTTGTAGGGTTGCTGCAATACTCATGATGGGTAGACTTTAGGTTTTTCATATCCACTCTATTTATTTGCAAAAAAACTGAGATCCACCAACCACAGCCAGCTAAAATACCCTTAGAATTAAATAATTCTCAGCCCAGGAATTTGTTTTGAATACAAGAATCAAATTGAGCCCATAGTCCTTCCACTCCTGATTACTACCCCTCAGTTTTCTTATTTTTAGCAGTATAATGGGGGTATTTTGTTGTTTCCATTGTTAAACATATCTTAAGATTCAAGCCAGTGTAAAAAAAAAAAAAGGATTAAGTGTTTGTATCTTCTGTTTAGTAGGACCACAAAAGAAATAACAAGCAACAAAGTGTTTAAGTTGCAGTAACGAAGATTCAGTTTGGATAGCAAGAAATGCCTCCTGATTGTATGAAGAGCTGAGTAATGGAGTACAACCCAATATCTGCCAAGACAAAAATACCCAGCAACCAGATGCAAAACAGATGTTTTAACAGTTCCACCATCACTTAAGTACTGAAATTTGCATAAGATGTCCCAATCTTTCATGAAATAAAATTATATTATATATTGCCGAATCTAGGTACCCTAAGGTAAGGAAATGCCTTTGGAAACTCTTCTGCACACTTTGAAATAAAACTCTGCTTCATATAACAAGTGTTAGTAATGGTCTAATATTTGACTTTAAAGGATTAGGTCCTGTTTAATGGTAGATAATCATCATCAGTTATTGAAAATATCAATAAAACTATTTGCAATGTTAAAACATAGTAGCAGATAAAAGAGTTCTAAAATATAAAACAATCTTAACTAAGAACTACCCTCCTGAATTGGGTTACAACTCAATAAAATACAACCTGCTCAGGAGGATAAATACAAGTGTGAGAAACCTTTGGCCCTCCATATGTGTCTGAACTACTACTGTCAACAGCCTCAGTCAGCATGGCCAATGGCCAGCAACGATGGAAGCTGGTAGTTCAGCAACATATGGAGGGCCAGAGGTTCCCCACACCTGCCCTAAAAGGTGGTCTAGAAATTCATTAAACAAATAAATAATTTTAAACATATATACAATTTTCAGTCCACAGCAGAACCCAGAAGACAGCTTACAACATTTTGTATACCTTGGATGAAAATACAGCAAAGCTGTTCCTTCTTTCAAAACACCGCCATTTAGGATGTCCCAACCTTCAGACAGAAAGCACTATTTTTTTCTCCACATAGAGTCTCTCCAAGCAAGCCATTTATCAACTATGTTGTATTAATTTTCCCTGCCCTTTCACAGCATTTTATCAGCATTGTAATATGAAAGCTTTCTTCTGGTGTTCTTTATCAGCATCCCTTTTCATTCCAAGAGACCACATAGTTTTTAATTCCTTCCTTCCTACCCTGCTACAGATGAACATAAACAGTCAAATTACTTTCAGGACAGCAGAATTTCCAAACAAAAAGTACAGCAACTTACCAACTTCATCCTGAATCTCCTCAGCAACTGCAGGCACATTGTAAAGCAGGGAAAGAGACTGGTTCATGCGTTCATATGTCACACGCAGGTGTGTCATAACCTAAATATTAAAAAAAATCAGTTTGCAGTGATGTGTCAAGACAAATAGAATTTATACATAGCGATTTATAGCCCATCCTTCACCATGTGGTTCCAGGGCAGGCTGCATACTGCTCAATATAATTAAACTAAGTAATATCTTCCACCCCCAAAGGCCTGTGCAGAAAGGAGTATCTTGATCAGACGTCAAATATATACAATGACAGGGGCAGATCTCAACACCTGACAGGTATTTTTGGCCCAAATCGTTTAAGGCTTTGTGTGTCAATGTAAGCAGCTTGCAATAGGCTTGGAAACACACTGGCAACTCATGCAAGTTTTTAAGAACTGGTGTAACATGAGCCTGGCCAGTACTGCCCACCAGCATCTCGGCCACTGCATTCTGCACCAGCTGTAGCTTCCAAACTATCTTCAAGAGCAGCTCTATGTACAGCACAATACAATCATACAGTCTTGAGGTTATCAGTGTGGGACACTGCTGCCAAGCTATTTCTATCCAGAAGAGACACAGCTGATGAACCAGCCTCAGCAGAAATAAACACCTAACTACTGAAGCTACCTGGGCCTTAGGAGTCAGTACTATGTCAAAGAGCACCCCCAAGCTACTAACCTAACTTCTCCAGGGGAGTGCCACCTCATCCACAACAGGTTTACTCACTTTTTGGACCCAAGAGCTCTCAACACATGGAATCTCTGTCAAAATGTGGATATTACCACTGCAACTTTAAATATATTTCAGAGAACAAGAAAATTTGCAGTCCCATCAACCTTATTGATTTTATAGTTGCATTAGAAAGTCAGTAAGTAATTCACTGCTGTCATCCATGTCATGAAGAGCTAAGTCGAAGTCTTCAACAGTATGCTTTGTAGTGTTACCACCAATGCCAAGGAGGATTAACACCCATTAAAATGGCCTACAAAAACTACTGTCAACATGGCACACAAGGTTGGTAACACACAGGTGCAGGAATTTCTAGTCCATGTTCAACAGGAAGAATCCCTTGCATGGACTGGATCTGCCTACCTTGCCCTGGGGACTGACAGGAAGGAGAGGATGCAGGGGACGTACCCAGATAAACAGGAAGCAGCTATGAAAGTCAGAAAGTTATATCCCATGCTTTCTAAGCATGAGCAGAATAAACTTCTATTTGCGAAACCAATCTTTACTTCCTCCTCCATCCTGTACACCATCAAAATCTGTTCCAAAGGACTGGGGGACCCTCCAGAGCAGTTTTTGAGGAAGCATGGGGAACAAGGGATAAGGAGAGGAAGGTGAAGTCCCACTGAGCAAGTGGAAGTCCATTCACGCAACACTGGATTCTACCCAGAGTTTTCTCTTCCCTACCAGTGACTAAAAGTTTGCAAAGACAGAAACTTTAGGTGATTCATGGCAGGCAGATTCCTTTGTTTTCATGATGTTTTTTCTTAAACGTTTACAGTTTTTCTGTTCTATGGAATCTATCGATTGAAACAGAAGTTCCTAAGAAGTTTAGACACTGCTATTTTAATTTTTTATACTTTCTTTGCCGGTTTCTATTCCTGCATAAATATGAAAGGGAATTATTAAATTTGTGGCATACAATTCAGAAACCTTACTGTTAGGAAGCATTTAAAAAGAAATTAGAAATGAAAAAGAAAGCATTTTCTCAGCAGTATGGAGATATCCCTGGTTGCCGTACTAAAAGATAACTGAACTATTGGCAGAGAGGTAAGGCTCTATGTTCCACACATTATACCTACCAGCCACCAGAAAACCCTTATTCATAGGAGTGCCTGATATGGAAACATTTAAAATATTCCCTACTGTAAGTTGGTAGATTGCATGCAAAATATATATGCCAATGGCAACACATCCCCAGCACTAACATGCATATTTGGCATCTGACTGCATGACCCATGGGACAACACACATTGGACCATTACAGCTTTAATAAGGTTTGCCTATACAGTTAACAGATTTTTGGCAGCCTGCCAGAAATGTCTGAATTGATCCATAGGGGGTTAGAATGCTGAACTGCAAATCAGCTCCTACTTTTCCCCATGGAAATGCCTCTAATGGGATGTCCTGTAAAATGGGATGCCCTATGAGAATCCCATTACAAAGCAATTACTGTGCTGGGCTACATATATTCATAAGCAGTGCGGTCACTCACTATATGAAAATAATAATATAGTGAGGGTAACTGCTGTGTAACATATGGGCAGATGGAAAATATAGGTAGCTGATATATTTAGTCCAAAGAGAAGCATCTGACAAAAATATAATCTATGCACAAAGCCCAAACTACAAAAAAAAATCATAAATGCATTAACTGAAAGTGAAAAGTATCAAATCTTTAGCAGATATTACCAGAGGATAGTATATAAAGGGATACTAACCTACCATGATTTTTTGCACGCTTTGAATTTCTTTTTAATTTTATGCTTCTTTAATTAACAAGCAGTCATGAGAAATTAACATGCACAAAATAATAAAAGTTTGGGGCCTCTTTCTGTGATGGGCATCTTACCTGAGATCTGATTTGGGTAGCTTTCTTAGGATCCACCATACGGACGTGCTCAAAGTGTTTGAGTGTATGCTGTCTGTCTTTCTGCTCAGCACGCACATACTTCTTCAACATGTTAAACACGTGTCGAGGCTGCAGATGTTTAAAAAACCAAACCCACATTTTCATTTCATAGAGCTCAGAGCAGTGTTGTACACTGCCATCTTTAAGAAACATGTAAAACATACATTCTAAGTACAAAGGCAGCTAGTATTTGCGCTAGTAGGAAGACGTAGTCCTTTGAAGCACAGGCATATGAGAAAAACTGTTTGAACACAGTACAAGGGACAGTAACAACTGTGAGTTTATGAACACACACCCTGGAGACCTAAGTGCTCTTCTTCCTAGGGGTGAAAAGCTTTTTTCCATTTTAGAGGAATACTAGCTTGTGGAAAAAAGGTATGCTAACAAGGGCACTGCCCATTTAAGGAAGAAATACCCCAACACTATTTTCTGAATCTGTGGAGGAAACTACACTAGCCTTAAGGAACAGAAGCAGTAATCCTAAACAGCTGGTTGATACAGAACAGCTATCCTCATCATCATTGCTTATTTGTATACTGCTTTATCATAGTAAACCACACTCAAAGGAGCTCAGAAAAACCTAGGTAGGAAAACATAACATTCCAGGATAATACACTACTCATTACAAGGCATAACATGTAAATAGCAACACAAATATGAATAGATTAATCAAAACATCTCATAATATACAGTAAGATTAAACAATCCACTAATAATTAATAAGGCCCAACAGAAATATAAGCACATAATCCAAACAGCAGCAAAAATAATGCATTTAAAATATTAATAATCTAAATTTCACAGTATCCAGCATCTGATCTGTATTTTACAGAATTATTTGTAAACTGAAATGCAATTATTATTTCTGGCTATTTGATAGCTAAGATAGCATATAGCCAAGTATCTCCAGACCTGCTATATCCTTCAACACATTTAATTCCCACTCCTTTTTGTGCTGCATAACTGCATTAAGTAACACAATCATGCTTTTTTAGACTAAATTCTACAGCTATTTACATGTATATTCTTAGATGTGCTACAGTTTGCTCTACAACACCTTACTGTGAACAGCTTTAAGAGCTTTCTTATTCAGAAATCCAGACATTTAATAAATAAAATTACACCACATCTGATAAAATGTTCTGGGGACAGCATCACTAACTCACAACACCCAGTTTGATTTTCTAGGTTAGTTTATAGTACCAGTGCAATGCCACAGACTGTAACACTGCAATTTCTTTGGTAACATGAAGGGCAACAACTGCAGTTTTGTCAAAGCAAAAGACTTAGTGTGAAGTACATTGTTAAAATAAGTTTTGTTTGAGCAACTGCATGAACTTTAAAGCTTCCCTGATGTCCCTCACAGGCAGGTATGAATCTAGAAAGCAGAACTAACTGTGCTGACATATAACCAGATTAGGTGGGCAATTAGCAATTAAAAGTTCTAAGAAAGCACAGGAACTCCTATTATTATTATTTATTAAATTTATATACCGCCCGACTAGCGATAGCTCTCTGGGCGGTGAACATAAAATAGTATAAAAATACAATGAATAACAAAATAATATTAAAATACAATCAACAATACAATAAACATTATTAAAATTAGATCAATGTAACTTAAAATGCTTCAGAGAATAGGAAGGTTTTGACCTGGCGCCGGAAGGAAAGCAGAGTCGGCGCCAGGCATACTTCCTCAGGGAGACTGTTCCATAGTTCGGGGGCCACCACTGAGAAGGCCCTAGATCTTGTCATCACCCTCCTATGTGCAAAGACAGCTTAATTTCAGCTTTATACAGTTTTACTTACAGATGAGATCACTCAGGTTCAACATTTTTCAGGACTCATATTCTGTTGCATTCATTACTAAGGAATGTATTTCATGTAATTTTCTAGTTCTCAAGAATGCTACTTCACACAAAGGAAATACTACTCATCTAAGCAAATCTATTACTTAGGAGATAGAATCATATTCAAATTCATTGTCAGTTTTCCTAGTTGTTCTCAATGAAAACTAGGATTATAATTGTGTGCAAATTGCACATTTCATTTCAACCTGAAACTATGGAATTTAGTATGTCATGGAAGAATTTCACATTGTTGAGAAAAACGTATAAAAACGTATGTGTTGGATTTATCCAGAGTTGCAGATATAATCTGAAATCTTTTGTTTCTAGAACACTTTATAAGCCTTGCTGTGAAGATGCAAAATAAAAAACTCTGGTCCTATCAGTAGCCAGTTACTCCTTCGACTCACAGAATAATAATTCTCCCACAATCATTCCCACTGTTGCCAATGTTCAGGCTTGAGTGCCGTTGATTATGTAGCCAGTCTGCATCTGTGTTAGAATTGCTTTTAATACGTTCTCTTTAATAATATGTTTTTAACCCTTTTTTTGTTTTTAAAGATGTTTTTAAAGCTTTTTAAAAATGTTTTTAACGTTGTTTTGTTTTAATGTATTTTAACGTCTTTTTATGATGTTTTAAAGCGTTTTTAGAGTTTCTGTTTGCCGCCCTGGGCTCCTGCTGGGAGGAAGGGCGGGATATAAATCAAATAATAAAATAAATAAATAAATAAATAATAAAATAGCCAAAATGCACAAGAAAGTACAGGCCTGGAGGAACCCCAATGTTTGCAAAAAATATATAAAAACATTTTTTGGGGGGGGGGAAGCCTAAAGGGGAGGACCTCAAAACAGCCCAATGAAGACTGAGCATGCTCAGAGGTCACAAATGCTGACCGTAGGGAAGGGAAGGGAAGGGAAGGGAAGGGAAAATCAGGTGTGAGGGGGAAAAGACCTGAGCATTGTTTAGGAGGGCATGGGGCTGACTGACTGGAATACAGAAGCACTAAACACTTCCAACATTTTCTTGCAGGTCCCACTTGTAATCTCCTAAAACAAATCCATGGACTCAGTTTTGGTTACCTAAATTGCTTAACAGTGTATTTATTGACTGCACACAACCTTTCCTTTGTAAGTAGCAAACCATGGCAAAAATTCCCTCTCACCATCTTCTCTTTCATTCCCCAAACTCATTAGTTTCCAACCCCTTCCCATCTATCTCTTTTTCTCTCTTCCCTTGCCTTCCTCCCTGACAACTGTGGTAGTAAAGCTTTACCTGTACATGTTACAACACAAGATTGTTATAGGAACTGCCATATATTATAGTGGCTCCAAATGAGGCTGAGGGTGTCCTGTTGCTTGTAAAAAGACTGGTCCAAAGGCCAGCTTATAATTTATATTGCACAAACTAGTGAAGATGAACTGGTATGAAAAATGAACAAGCATAGCTTAGTACAATGTGCATTAGTTTTCATTTTGCACACAGCATCAGTGGCATTAAGATTAAAGTAGGGGTTTGGAAGACAAGGTGAACACCTCCCCCAAACCTGATATCCATTGACGGCATTAAGTTAGTTCTTAGTTAGTTAGTGAAGGCATGAGTTTTCTCCTTTCCTGAAGCATTATTATTGTTGTGTAAAAAAGAAGCCTGAGAACATGAACTACAGCAGCATTTCCCAACCTTTGGGACCCCAGATGATTTTGGATTACAACTCAGTCAGCCCCAGTCAGCAATGCTAATGTTCAGGAATGATGGGAATTGAACTCAAGCAACAACTGGGAGCTCAAAGGTTGGGAAAGATTGATCTACAGTCTTTTGTATTGCCTAAGACATACTGCTGAACTCTGATGAGAAGACAAAAGAAGCTGCTGCTAACAACGACAACAAAAAGAATATAACGGGCATGCCAGAAAATTATGATTCGTAAAGGAAATATATTTAAATCCCAACATGTCTGGAGCTCTTCTTCAGCAAAGTAACAGTGGTCATAACCACCTGAAATGCAGAAGTTTCAGAAGTCAGTGTCAACTTCTTAAGTTTAAGGCAGATACAATGGCTGAGATTTTCACAGATAAGTAGCTACTAACAACATTAACTATTCCCTTGAAGAAGGGCTTTCTAATCCAAAACGCATAAGGAACTGGGTATCTATAACTTGTGAATAATACGTTTTCTGCATACTCGTGATCTTATTTTTAAAACTCTGACCAGAATAACTCTGTTTCTCATATAAAACATGCAGATCCAAAATAGATCTTTTGCTGGACCAACTGTTGCTTGCATAAGTTTAGAGGAACCTTCTCCAACCTGGTGCCCTCCAAATGTTTCGGACTGTAGCTCCTATCAGCCCCAGCCAGTATGGCCAATGGTCATGGATAAGGGAGCTATAGTTCAAATATTTGGAGGCGAAGGCTGGTTTAGGGTATAGGTTATCCAATAAAAAAAATGATAATTAGAGATGCTAGCACTCGTAGATGCTAAAACATTCAACTCTTCTTCACACTGGCATAGTACTCGTTGCCCAGTCCAAACTCACAACACTATTGCAAAGATTACATGAGACCAAAATCATTATTCAAAATAATTGCCTACTGCAATCACCAATTTTTGTTACCTGATGAAATACAATGTATTTAATACCAACCCTGCCAGCTGCCTCTCTATTCTGCCTGTAGAAGAGTTCTGTAAAAGCTGGGAAAAAAGTATTAAGAGAATCTGGCCCTCCAAAAGAAATGTGAAAGCATATAATGTAACAACTTTGCTAAATCTAAGCAGCTTAGGGTCTGATTAGTGTTTTGATGGGAAACTGGTTGAGAACTCTATATACCCCTCAAGCCCCATGATGAAAGACATGCGGGATACAACCACTTAGGAGATCATGTCTGCTGAAAGAAAAACATTTAAAAATAAAATTAAAAATCTGGAACTCTTAGTTGTTGTTGTTGTTATGTGCCTTCAAGTCGATTACAGCTTATGGCAACCCTATGAATCAGCCACCTCCAATAGCATCTGTTATGAACCACCCCGTTCAGATCCTGTAAGTTCAGGTCTGTGGCTTCCTTTATGGAATCAATCCATCTCGTTTGGCCTTCCTCTTTTTCTACTCCCTTCTGTTTTTCCCAACATTATTTTCTTTTCTAGTGAATCAAGTCTTCTCATTATATGTCCAAAGTACGATAAGCTCAGTTTCATCATTTTAGCTTCTACTGACAGTTCTGGTTTAATTTGTTCTAACACCCAATTATTTGTCTTTTTCACAATCCATGGTATGTGCAAAGCTCTCCTCCAACACCACATTTCAAATGAGCTGATTTTTCTCTTATCCGCTTTTTTTACTCTCCACCTTTCACATCCATAGAGATCGGGAATATGAATGATCCTGACTTTGGTGTTCAGTGATATATCTTTACATTTGAGGACCTTTCCTAGTTTTCTCACAGCTGCCCTCCCCAGTCCTAGCCTTCTTCTGATTTCTTGACTATTGTCTCCATTTTGGTTAAGGACTGTGCCAAGGTATTGATAATCCTTGACACATTCAATGTCGTCAACTTTAAAGTTACATAAATCTTCTGTTGTCACTACTTGATGTTCAGCTGTAGTCCTGCTTTTGTGCTTTCCTCTAACTTTCATCAGCATTCGTTTTAAATCATTACTGGTTTCTGCTAGTAGTATGATTTCCGTATGATATGTTCTGCGTATAGATTAAACAAATAGGGTGATAAAATACAGCCCTGTCTCACACCCTTTCTGATGGGGAACCAATCAGTTTCTCCATATTCTGTCCTTACAGTAGCCTCTTGTCCAGAGTATAGGTTGCGCATCAGGACAATCAGATGCCGTGGCAGCCCTATCTCTTTTAAAGCATTCCATAGTTTTTCGTGATCTACACAAACAAAGGCTTTGCTGTAATCTATAAAGCACAGGGTGATTTCCTTCTGAAATTCCTTGGTCCATTCCATTATCCAACGTATGTTTGCAATATGATCTCTGGTGCCTCTTCCCTTTCTAAATCCAGCTTGGACATCTGGCATTTCTCGCTCCATATATGGTAAGAGCCTTTGTTGTAGAATCTTGAGCATTACTTTACTTGCATGGGATATTAAGGTTATAGTTTGATAGTTACTGCATTCCCTGGGATCCCCTTTCTTTGGAATTGGGATATATATTCAACGCTTCCAGTCTGTGGGCCATTGTTTAGTTTTCCATATTTGTTGACAATTTTTTTCAATATTTGGACAGATTCAGTCTCAGTAGCTTGTACAAACTCTATTGGTATGCCATCTGTTCTTGGTGATTTGTTTCTTCCACGTATTTTAAGGATAGCTTTCACCTCACATTCTAAAATTTCTGGTTCTTCATCATACGGTTCCTCCATGAATGCATCTGTCACATCTTTGCATCTCTTTTATAGAGTTCTTCAGTGTATTGCTTTCATCTTCCTTTTATTTCATCTAGGTCAGTCAGTGTGTTCCCCTGTTGATTATTCAACATCCCTACTCTTGGTTTAAATTGAACTTCTTTTCTCTAATCTTTTGGAACAGGGCTCTTGTTCTACCCTTTCTGTTGTCCTCTTCCATTTCTATACAATAACTATTGTAATAGCTCTCTGTCCCTACTTACTAGTTGCTGTATTGTTGCATTTAGGGTTCTAACTGTGTTTCTATCTCCTCTTGCTTTTGCTTTCCTTCTGCCTTTAACCATTTTAAGAGTTTCTTCAGTCATCCATTGAGGTCTTTCTCTCTTTTTAACTAGAGGTATTGTTTTTTCATTCTTCCCTGATCATGTCTCTGACGCCACTGCATAGTTCTTATTCTTTAGAACTGATGATTACATCAGCCTCTATCAAGGATGCATGTCTATAATTATTGGATTAATATTGTGTTATAGTATTTATAAGCACTAAAAGAATCCATATTCCAGATGCTGTTTGTCACTATCCTGTATGTGTGTGTGTGAGAGAGAGAAGTATACAAATGAAAGGAAAAAAAACATTACTCATGGAAACCAGCAGGGGGCTATCTGAGCTCTATAAAATAATTTTCCATGTTGACAAGAGGTATAAAAATATTTTTACTCATTTATCTTTGTAAGAAGACAGATTTGTTTTTACAATTTGGACTTTCCTTCTGTACATGCGTTATTTACTTGCCAATTTGGATCATTACCCTAAATTATTGAATACCAAGACTAACCAATTTCTTGCTAGTCTCAGCCTCCTGAATACAGCAAAACTGTCTCATTATGCTAAGAATGCTACGTTATGGAACTGACAGGACAACTGAGAACTCTGAACTGATTTATCTAATTACAGAAAGGGCAAAATTATATTCACTTATACATTTATTTATTTATTTATTTGCTTACTTACTGAGGAACTACGGGTATGAAGAATCCATCAATTTATGTAATTAACTGTAGACGGGGCAAGCTGATAAACTGTGAAACTCAAACACTACCTTTACAGAATCTTAATTCTCTTCTAAATTCTCTTTCTATAACATAGTGATTCCCCCCATCTGCTTAAGATTTGTGGGCCTACAACTTGCACTTACAGTTTTCTCTTTCCTTCTATATGTAGTCTAATACATCTTTAAAAGATACAGAGGAATTTTGAAAATATCTAAATTCTTGCCTCTGTACAGCAAAGTCCTTTGTTTTGACATTGTACACACTTTTCCTTTGAGTAACTACAACTCTTTCTTTCATTTATTATCAATATTACTACCCTCACTTCACCCAAAGGTCCCAGGGTGGGTTAAAACAACTTTAAAAACAACCTAAAATCCCTATAGGGTGGGTTCTAAACACACACACACACGAGAGAGAGAGAGAGAGAGAGAGAGAGAGAGAGAGAGAGAGAGAGACCAATCAGTCCTCCCTCAACATGGTCCTGATGTCATCACCCCATTAGCACCAATGGCAGCTTCTCTTCATGGGCTAACAGCGGTAATGGACAGGGGATTTCATCAACCCTGTGCCTGGAAGGAAAGGGGGTAATAATAACAATAACAATGCTATTTCAAGTCACATATAGTTTGGTACAACAGTTGGTATACTCCATCCTAAACTACTTCTGTACTGGTGCATCAAGTCGCTGTATCAGGCCAGTTTTTCTCAAACAATTTCTTTTACCAACCACTATAAAATTGATGGGGCTCTTCGTGGACCACTAAATGAACTTTCAAGTGAACTAATATATCTTATCTTTTTAATAGTTAAAGGCAGTCAGTTGATACCAGGACTGTCAGAGGCCTCACTGGTGAGACCAGGGCTTGCACTGGCAGAATAGTCTAAGATGTGCAATTTGCAACATACCCTGATTAAGACTGCATTAACCCTTGGTGCAACTCTCACAATACTTTTCCAAAACTGTGTGAAATTTCTGTAAGTAACCAACTAAGTAGTGAACTGACACATGGAATGATCACATTCACAGGATATCATCTGAGGAAAAAGGAAACATACAAAGTATGCTCTGTTGCAGTACATACTTAATCTTGGACAATACCCTAGCAATATCCCAACCATTATGGCATTAACTTTTAAATTCACATCGTACATTTAAGGGAAAGGTAACGTTACATGATCTTTCATTACACAGTCACGAGAGTGGTTGTATATTATAGCCAGTGTGGATTTTTCACATTCCGTAATGTTAAATTGAAAATACTCCCCCATCTCAGTCTGATGCTTCCCATAAGCTCATTTCAAAACAAAACTTTACAAAACCTATAGTCCTGAACTCAGAAACACTTGCTTAACAACCCTCTCAATTTTCATGGCAATACACAAAACAGTCAGAGCGAATAGAGTTAAAAGTGTAAAAAGAGAAAGAAAAAAAACCCAGAGCCCTTTTGTACTTTTTTCTGTCGGAGTTCTCATAATGTGTTGAAATTCATTAAAAATCAGCCATGTTCACAGAGTACCTGGAATCCTATTACTGAGCTTGCCCATACTCTGACCTTCATCTTCTGCAGTTTAAAAGTCTAAAAAATGCCTGGCTGATTTTTAATTAATTTAATAAATTTTGCATTGAACTGAATGATAATGTTGGGCATGCTCAGTAAAAACCAACTGTCAGTGTTCTAAAAGCCAGAATTCACAGCTGCTGGGCTTGGCTAATCAGGGAGCCACACCCACACCAGACTTTGATTTCACTTGAGACAGTCATGACTTTCCCCAGAGAATCCTGGGAAGTGTAGTTTTTGAAGGGTGCTGAGAGGAGACTCCTATTCCACCGACAGAGCTCCAGTGGGCAGACTGGTTTAACAGTCAGCCACTCTGATTGAAGGTCTATGAGGGGAACAGGATGTCTCCTAGCAACTCTCAGCACCCTTCACTACTACACTTCCCAGGATTCTTTGAGAGAATCCATGACTGTCCAAAGTGAAATAAAGGCCTGGTATGGATGTGGCCAGGGACAGCTTTGGTTTAAATTTGGGTGAGAGACTACATGTGCCTGCTGTAGAATAAAAAGGTGGGGGGAAAGCTGAAAAGCAATTATACTGCTCACAATGTTTTCCTTTTGGAAAGGAACGGGGCTTCCCCTCTGCCCAGTGCCCACCCACCCAATCTCCTCCCCTCCCTCTTCTCCTACCCCTCCCCTGGGTCAGTGTTGGACTACGACCTGGGAAATCAGGGTTCGAATCCCTACATAGCCATGAAGCCCACTGGGTGACCTTGGGCCAGTCACTGTCTCTCAGCCTCAGAGGAATGCAATGGTAAAACCACCTCTGGCTACCATTTACCATGAAAACCCTATTCACGGGGTCTCCATAAGTTGGGATGGACTTGAAGGCAACCCATTTCCATTTTCAAACAGAAATAAATCCCAATGAATTAAAAAAGTATGCAAATGATCAAACCCAACCTCCCTTCTCCGCCCTCCTATCCCCTCCCTTGTGCCCCTTCCCTCCCCTTTCCTTTGCCCTTCCCTCGCCATTCTAATCCCCTTCCCCCTCCTCCCCCTGGTCAGTTTTACCTATCTTAAGCATGATTGCACAGGAGTAAATACCACTGAACTCAGTAAGCATGAAAATGATCAAACCTGCCTTTCCCCTCTCCTCTCCCTTCCCCCTCCCCTCTTCCTTCTTCCCCCTCCCCTGCCCACTCCAGTCATTCCTCTCTCCCTCTACCCCAGTCAGTTTTACCTATACTAAGCATGACTGCACAGGAGTAAATCCCACTGAACTCAATAAACATGCAAATGATCAAACCTGTCCTCCTCCCCTGCCTGCTCCCATCCCCCTCCTCCCCTCTGTCCACTGGAGACTATTCTGCAGAATAGTCAGTGCCATTATTCCACAATTATTTTTGGCGGTTTTTTAGTGTAAATTTTGCAAAGTGTTGCTATACTTCACATATTAATAGAAATAGCAACAAAAGAAAATGATTTCCTATAGGAAACTTCACTAAAACTGCAAAGGAAATCAGACATATTTAAAGTGACCATCTGAACTATATCAACTGTCTTAATAATGTTGCTTCTTCCCTGCTAAAATAACATCAGCACAGCACATGTCTTTTCTATTATTTGTGCTCATTGAAGGTGTTGCCACCACTCACCATATGCTCAGAGGCACTTGTTACCAAATTCTTCCAAGCTACACAGGAAGTGGATTGGACTGTGAAAGACCAACTCAAATTGTGTTTGCATTTTGACAAATTTGTAGGGCAGTCCAGTATCTCAGAGAGGAGGTTAGGTCTCCTGCTGCATTCACTATAGCTGCCCAATTTCCCTGCTTTTTAAAGTTTGATAGAAATATTTGTGGGCTATAGGTACATTCTTAAACCGCAAGGTTTTTTGCCTATTGGTGAATACATTTTAAATTTGTACTCAGAGAAGGTTCACAACTCCATACCAAAATATACTCTAGTTAACTTACAGCCTAACCCTAAACATGTTTATTTAAACATAAGCCTTAGTGAGTGCAAACTAGCTTTTTGCCAAGCAGGTATGTGTGGATCCACTTACCTGGGAATATATGTCCCACTTGGATACAATGGAACTTACTTCCAAGGAAATATACATAGAATCAGGCAGCATATCTACGCTTACTCCAAACCCAATTCTGCTTACTTTTGGAGGATCAGCCTGCAGAGCTGTTATGTAGTTCTCCAGAGCAACACGACGACGGTCGTTGAGCATGGCTTCAACTCGTGCCATGTGAGTCTCAACTAGCTGCTGTCTTTCATTTGCAGCTTCTTGTTCCAATGATTCCACCTTCTCTTGGAAATGCTGTTGTAAAAGAAATGTAAGCATCACAAGAAAGCAACAGGAAACTTCAACAAGCAGATGCTACATACTTGATTCTAAACATGAAACAACCCATTTTTAAAAGGACTTGGAGTTGCACTGACTAAACTGGGGGCTTCTGGCAATTTGCATTTCCTGACCTTTTTTTTTTTTTTTTTTACCATGCACTGCCAATCTTTCCCACACTCCTTTTAAAAATCATGGGAGCAAGTGATATTACTGCATGATCCAATGATGTGATTATAGTTTACACTTGGATCTTTGTCACCACAAAAACTACTTGAATGTACATAATCAAGGAAAGAAAGCCCATTCTTTACAGAGCTAATGATAAAAAAGATATCTTTTCTTTTCAAAAAAGCATTTAATTCTGAACTGAATGGTGTTCTTTAAATAAAAAAACTGAACATGAGGTCCCAATGCATGCAGTTTCTTCTTAAGCAGGCCCAGCACCAGTAGCTGGCCATGGTGGGTACTGGCTGAGGGCCTCAGAGACTCAGGAGAGCCCTTCCAGGCCTAACCTGGCTGTGTCACCACTCAGTGCCAACCCGTCAGTCAGCCATTTTAATGGTAGGTGACTGGTGTACCACTTTTGGGTAGGAGCTGAGGTGTGTTGTTGCTGTGTGACAGTGAAGAAAAAAAGACTTGATTACTGTAACACACTTTACGTGGGGCTGCCCTTGTGTCTGTTCCAGAAGCTGCAGCTAGTGCAGAATGTAGCAGCCAGATTGCTCACAGGAGCAGCTACTGTCAACATGTTGCTCTGCTGCTGAGAGAGCTGCCCTGGATATCAATCTGCTCCCAGGCCAGGTTCAAGGCTCTTGTGTTAAATGACTTGGGCCCAAAGTATCTGAAGGACACCTGATTCCTTATGCTTCGCCTTGATTGCTGTGGTCTTCTGATGGGGCACTTTTGGTGGCCCCACATGCCCCTGAGATTCAGCTGGCCTTTACCAGGGACTGAGCATTTGCTGTGGTAGGCCCTGCATTGTGGAACTCCTTGCCAATAGAGGTATGGCAGGAGTGATCCCTGCTTGGTTTTAGACAATCTAAAAATTGTATTATTCAGACAGGCATTTCAAAACAGAGATTCTTTGCCAACCAACTCTTACTGATGTGTTGGATTTTTAAAAATTGTAATACTGTGTTTTTAGTCTGTATGCCACCTCGTGATATTTTATATGAAGGTGCAATTGATTAATAAGCCCTATGAGGAGAGACTGAAAGAACTGGGCATGTTTAGTCTTGAGAAGACTGAGGGGAGATGTGAAAGCACTCTTCAAGTACTTGAAAGGTTGTCACACAGAGGAGGGCCAGAATCTCTTCTCATATCGTCCCAGAGTGCAGGACACAGAATAATGGGCTCAAGTTACAGGAAGCCAGATTTCAAATGAACATCAGGAAAAACTTCCTAGCTGTCAGAGTGGTGTGACAATGGAACCAATTACCTAGGGAGGTGGTGGCTCTCCAACACTGGAGGCATTCAAGAGGCAGCTGGACAGCCATCTGTTGGGTATGCTTTCAGTTGGATTCCTGCATTGAGGAGGGGCTTGGACTCAGTGGCCTTATAGGCCCCTTCCAGCTCTATGATTCTAATATTTAAATACATTTAAAAATATGTAAAAAAAACCCGCACAGCTGCATGTGGGGGAGGGGGCTAGCTGGGAAGTTAGGGCCTCATTGGCATCACTGTGCCAAAGACCCCAGGAAGTCTCATGCTGCCTCTGATCTTAAAACTTGAAACCCAAATCTCCAATAG
Organism: Rhineura floridana; assembly: GCF_030035675.1. Lineage (NCBI taxonomy): Eukaryota > Metazoa > Chordata > Lepidosauria > Squamata > Rhineuridae > Rhineura > Rhineura floridana. The sequence goes on along the minus strand of NC_084484.1, from coordinate 106,502,603 downwards.
GCACATGCTCAGTGGTTAGACCTCTTAACAGCCATACTTCAGCTATATTGTTAATGTGTGACGAAGGTTAAGTCAGCTAGAGACATATAAAAGCTCATTCCACATTGTATTAAGGGAATGATCTCCAATTCACAGTAAATAACAAGCACCCTTGGCAAACATGTTGGAACTCAGTTTTACCAGACCTTTATTTTTAATTTTACAATCCTAGTTGGTACAGAACATTATTTTTTCTTTTTTTTACCTGGATGACTGCCTTTTTATCAGCCTTTGGCAAATTCTTTGCTTGGTGTTCTGCCTCCTCCCATTCCCTCATGACCTGCCCAGACATAAACAGAAAATGAGCGAATTGTATTATGTTCAGACTTGGAAGGTCATTTGAGATATTTGATTGGTTGCAGAAATAAAATTAATCTGATAAAAACTGTGATTTTAATCTGAATAGCTATCAGAGGTGTTGTTGGCATTTTTATGTTTGATGGATACTTAATTGTGCAATCGTACACACATCTACTCAGGAGTAGAGTTCAATGAGATTTATTACCAGGTATGTATACTATTTCAGCTTCAGAATTTTCTTTTCTTTTCAAAATACTGTAACTGTAACTGCAACTATTTTATCAACCCTAGGCTGTATGCCATCACAAACAAAAGATCAAGCTCAATGTGATTTTTGCATTCTAGTTCCCTTTATCATATATGAAATATCGCTTTAAAAAGGTACACAGTAAAACGTTTAAATACAAATGCTTTCATGCACAATACTTATTCTAGATTCCTATGTTGAAAATATTCCTATGAAGCAATGCAGTGCTCTAGCTGTATTTGTTAATATGATGTTTGAATAATCAGAGACACTGCAAAAGTATGTTTAAGCAGTGTAAGTATTTTAGGGAGCCTGAGTAGAGGAGTGGTAGGGAATCCCTAGCCCACAGCCGGATTTCATCCAGCCCTCTGAGCCCCTCCCTCCACCCATCAGGTGTCCAGTGGAGAGCAGTTGAGAGGGGAAAGGGTTTTGACATTGTGCAAGTGTACAACTGCAGCTGTTTCCTTTGCAAGAAGATCAAACTGGAAAGGAAACTCAGCAGAGTTTCTGCTTCAAAACAGAAGTGAGGAAAAGAGTACCATAAATACAAATCAGCTTTCTATGTGGACATGTCCACCCTGTTTGTCTGCCATATGCAACAGAAGAGGAGCAGCATATGAACAGATTGCTACAATGTGGTTTGCAAGCAACAGATGTGTTACATCAGATCCATGCCCTGGGAACATGCCAACTCCTTCTGTATGGATATTCCAATAGTCTGTAGTGACATTATAAATGAATGCACTAACTTTTATCCTTGAAGCAGCAAGATGTTTAAATAAATTCATTTTAGTTAACTCACTGTTTTGGGTTCTAAAACTTATTTTCTACACAAACCATTCTCACAAAACCACAGCATGTTCACCAGGTTTGGATTAAAAGAGGCCTGGAGAGTGTTTTCAGCTTGTGCTACTTTGGCTCTCTTCCATATGATCAAGATTTTGACTTCAGAGGCTGTTTAAGACCCAACTGCAATATTGGCACAAGAACACAGGAAAACATGCAGTATGTATATTCTGAGTAATCCAGAAGATCGTCTCTGGGAATGAAAAGCAGTGGCACTCTGCTGTAAGGAAACTGCTGGTGACTTGCTAGCTTCAGGTGGCAACGTACTCAACAATCCAAAATCACTGTCACACAACCATGTTCCTATAATCATAAACTTTTTCAAAAACTGTAGCTGCAGTCGTGACCCTGCTTACCTGGGAGTAAGCCCCACAAAATTCATTAGCACTTACTTTTGAGTAGACATGGTTAGGATTTTGTGGTGTATCTGCTAAATAGTTTTGCATTTTCTATTTTTAACCAACCACATGGCTATTCTTATTTATTTAGAATTTGTAATACATTTTTAGAATACAAGTTTGTCATTCTTATTCATTTACTTTCCCAATAATCTTCAAAGGTACTTCAGACTGAAAGTACTGGGCGCAAGGCAACAAAAGTAAGCTGCCTTTCCAAGAACAGGTTTCAAACTCACTATTCTGTCCACCACACCATGCTGACTATGAAAATAAGTCAGATTTTATATGTAAAGGTACAAAGCAAATGGGTAAAAATGAAGCATTTCCCTTCACAATATCATTTAATTTGAAGTGTTTTAATTTTTCAGTCACAGTGACATGAGCCTTAAATCAAATGGACAAATAAAATAACAGTTCTAAAACTGTTCCTAACGATCAGCAGCTTAAATTTTGTATTCGAAAATTTAATCTTATTGTGCATTAGGGGATTGCAAGATTGGTGTGTGTTTCAGGGGGCAAAAACTGAAAAGTTACACAAGTTAGTGAGCAGATTGTATTATATATTATGTTCAGGGATTATGAATCACAGCAGGATGATGATTTCTGAAATCATAAATTAAGAGATCAGCTTCCTCATTCCTGAGAGGGTTTTTTTCCCCTTTTTCTTTTCCCTTCCCATTTTTTTCTTTTTGGCTGGGGAAGAGGGCTGTCTACTTTTGGTGTTTTATTTGCTTTGGAGAAAACCACAGGTTTTGCCTGTTGTGGGGGAAAGGGAGTTCTGAGCATAGGCAATTTTTCTTCTCTGAAATGGGTATTTTGTGGTGCCCTTGATAGTTTCTTGGATTTTCAAATATGCCTCCATGCCCAAGAAGATGGGGGACCCATGGACTAAGAATCAAGCCATGTCAGTAGCATGCAGCTACATCTTTTGTCTTTGTTAAAGTAATTACAGCCACAGGTGGGGGAGGGAGTGTAATCAGGATTGTAGTACGTAGTCAGACACAACTCCCCCCTCCCACTGCTGTAAAGCTTAGCAAAAAAAGTTCTCATTGGTACCAACAGCCATGTGCCTCCAACTTTCTGAGAGTGTGACTGGGCAGGGAAGGGATAAACCTCTGTTCCCTGTATACGGTGAACTGGATTTTTTTAAAAAAACATTCTCTTGCGGCTGTAATGAAAGAAAATGAAAAGATGCCGCTGCATTGCATTAAGCATAACAGAGTTTGGCCCTAAATTTTCCCTTTATCAATCTTCAGTATGAATTTTCACAAACACACACAGAGAGAGAGAGACAGAGAGATTTTGTTTTATAAATAGTTCACCAAACTATGGAATTTTTTTTTTTTGCTGTCTTTTTGACCAACTTCACATTTAAAGTCAAATGCACTTGGTTAATGCACAGTGAGGAAATTAGCATTATTGCCAAGATGACATGGCAGCATTCAGCTTGTTTCATCACCTCTTATAATCTCCCCAAACTTTAAGTATGAAGAAGATGAGATCAGAAAATGACAGCTCACATGGCTGGTCTGAGGAGATGTAAATTTGAAGGCCCAGAGTTCACTCTAGTGCAAAGTTGATAAATACCTTGCAGAACTTAAAAGAACGCAATTATCTTAAAAAGAACACACTGACCAAAGCTGCTATTTTAGAAGGCTATGTTTTTGTCAACAGTAAAATCTGAATGGTCTGTTTATACAAGCTGGTCAGAAAAAATCATCTGCTTTTGCCAGACACCATCCATATGCATCAGCGCCACAAGAAAACAGGGAAGAATGCTTCTTTTCTCCTGAGGGTCACAGATTTAGAAAAATTATGAATACTTTTAAAAAATCATCTGCCGAGGACGGAGGAGAATGACAGTAACAAAAAGAAAAATCACTAGAAATATCTGCATTCATCAAAGAAGGGCTGCCCGAGAACCATGAAGTTGCCCTATACGTGCTTATAAAACTATTCTCCTTCAGTGAAAACACAAATCACAGCCTTACAGATTTATAGTACTTCAAAGACTTGGCTGTTTCATGCGAGGAAAATGACAACTTCTGGGTTGAGATTTAAAGAAGCCAGCCATTTCAAAGTCAAACAGTCCCCAGAATTCAGGACACAAAGCATGGCACAATGCAAGGGGTGGGGGGTGGAGAGAAGAGAATTGGGAAAGGAGAGAGAAAGCAACAAAATATGTAATCCATTATGATTATTAAGACAAATTCTAATCACACCAATCCATTATCCTTCAAGCAGGACATTTTTATCCTGAGTAAGTGTTCTACATACTACTACAATTATCGGCACAGCCGATATTTTAAGAGAAAAAGCATATGGAAAATGTGAACAAGGCAATTTTCCACAAAAACAAACAAATGTCTATATAAATTATATGAAGAACACTGTAAAAATGGATCAAGTGTTATGGCATGGCTGCAGTGACCTTGGATATTTTAACTGTCCTTCTTCAGTTACTGTAGCGGCTGAGAAGAAGGAGCTTTATGCTTCAGACGATAAAGACAGGTGTCTGAGTACCTTAAAAGAAGCTATAAAGTAGGCAAGCTTATATTTCCCTGAAATAAAAAGATTCAGAAACTGATAAAAATGAAATCTGTGTGTATGATGAGGTTTTACGGTAGCTTTCAATAAGAGCACTATGGTTTTTTTTTTTTTAAGGAGTCTAATATTCTCCAAGGTTTGAAAGCATTTAACACAAGGGCTTCTCCCTCTGCTTCCCCCAAATACAAAACTCGTTATAATCAGGATCTCCCCTTCCCTTGCAGCATACATATACACTAGTATGTGTGTAGTGCACCTTCACATGGCTGAACATGTTGACATAGCCCTCAACCCCCTAACACATGCTTTTAATGGACGATGGGGTTCATCTGAACCTCCATAATGTGTATGCATTACTGGCATAGGTGAGTGACATCTGCAAAGGGCCAACCCACCTCCTTCTCTTCCCAGTTATTCAAGGGTTTCTGCTCTGAAAATGATACACAAGAAAATGACTGTAAAAGAATTTCATAGATGCTGGATTGACAGAAGTGGGGGGTTATGAGCAGGGAGAAACCAAAATGACTCCACTGTGTGGCCAAGTGCCACATAATGTTTGTTCCATACTTGTAAGGAATCAATATTTCACTGTGGCAGCATCTGCACTCTGGAACTCTCTGCCCATCAATATTGGCAGGCACCTTCACTGTATTGTTTTGCACCAGAAACTTTTCTGTTTAGGCAAGCTTACTCAGACATGTAATTTTAATATGTAATATTTTTTTCAAACTCCTGATTTTATTTATATTTTGATAAGCTTTATGTCAACTTGTTTTTAATTTTGGATTTTATCAGTATATTTCAATGAATATTTTACACTGTCTAATATAAACCGCTTAGGGGGTTTTGTTGATTAAGCGGTAAATAAATCTTGGTAAACAAAAGTATCCAAGTTAGCTAGAAAACATGCATTTGTCCATCTTCATCATGTGTAGTTGAAACTCTCTCCCAATTTGTCATGATGGGAAATGATCTGATAGTTGAAACTGGGCCCTACTTTATCATAGCCAGCAGGAACAGGCTGTTTGATGCTAAGTTGACAGTCTGATTGAAGAAAACAGCAACTGTGCTGGACTTGGACATCTCTTGCACCTTGGGTGAAAAAGACAAAATCACATTCTTCACTGATTTTTTAATGGCATAGAAAGAGTTTGAAGGCAAGAAAATGGTACCTGTTCTGGACTATTATTATTATTATTATTATTATTATTATTATTATTATTATATGACATCCTTCCTCCCAGTAGGAACCCAGGGCAGTGACTATGCTTGTTCAAGTCTGTTTCTTCACAACCAGGCAGCCAGGTGAGGCAAGCATATTCAGCAGAGGCAAAAAGGAGCATCTAAAGGCCAGCTGAGTACAATTATACAGGTGTGATATCTCTTTGGCCCTCAAATAAGTATCCATCAGTAGTACTGAACACCAAAGTGCAGCTGTACCATGTCTGAGCATTTTCTTCCAAAGACTGCACACATGCATGTTTTGCTAACTACGCATATTCTGGATAGCTGCGGACAACACACCCTCCCAGCATGCGCATGACAAGACGCAAGGGTCAGACTACCTATCCTTGTTAAAGAGACTATGGATTAAGACGACATCTTCAACCAGGCCTGAGTAGAACTATGGCCTTTTCTGCACCACAGAATCCAGGAATCCAAAAGCAAGCTGGGCCCCTTCAAGAGTACAGGCTCCACTTAGCAGAGGTGGGGTTATTTGCTCAAAGGAAGCTGCAGGCCTATTTAAGGCTCATTCTGAGTTTGTTGAAGCAACATTCAAGCCTGACTTGTCTGTTTTCCAGCCTAGGCTTCACTTGGAGTTATCCAGGGTGCTCCCTACTTTGCCCTTTTGGACTGAACGACCTTCATTATCTGGGCTTACCCTCCGCTGTATTGACCTGCCTTGCTGGAATTTGACCTGTGCATGAATTGACTGCTTCTTGTGCTTGGAACTGGTGCCAACAGTATGTGATCTGGTGTCCCTGGACTCTGTGCCTAGCATAGGCCCCCACTTTGCTAGAACCCTGTCCCCCACCTGGGACCGCTGCCTGGAACAGAACTGCACCAGGGCACAAATATTATGGGCCATTGTTAATACATTTTCCTACACAGAGAAATCCCTTTTTTACACATGGAACAGTCATAAGCATATCTCAGTGCACTTTGCACAGACCCATTGTTCATCCCCCCACATTGCTTCTATGAAAAGTGCAAGTCTACCAAATACTACTTTTCTCTGACTGGATGCCAGCCACGATTTAAAATTACTTTTAAATGGTCTAAATCTTTGGGTCCCCAGATGTGGACTCAAAAGCTGGGAAAGGCTGGTCTAAAGCCTTCAAGCTCAAGAGCAATCTAGGGACTTGAAAAGGACTTGCAACATACTATTCACTTTGTTTCCAAAATCCAGAGGTTGTGTCTATGCTTATGCTGCCAAAACCAACCTATCCACTAATGAGGGAGGTACCAGCAAGCTTGGGGGAGTTAAAAAAAATAAGAAAAAAGTCCCCTAAAAAGGGGAGCCCCAAAATCTAGCCACATGGGGACAAAGCATGCTCAGTGTCCATGGAATGCTGATGGGTTGTGGAGGGAGAAGAGAAAATGAGGGAGGGGAGGGGGAATGGAACATAATATCATGGAGTATGGCTGACTGATTGGAATGGTGAACAGGAACACTCCATGCAGCAATAAGTTGTTGCAGGTTCCATTGATAAAAATTAATTCTGCTCTCAGCAGCCAAAGGCAGCAGGAGAAGATGGAAGGATATTGTAATAATAACAGAAGACCATGGGCATATCATTTTGGGTGTAGCTTGGCATTCTTTATCCTGAGAGCTCCATTCAAAATAACGATGCATTAAGTACAAACATTCATCTCTGTGTTACAAAAAGAAATAAGTTTCCAAAGGAGAACACTTGCAGGACATTTTAAGAGATATATTATGGGTCTGGTTTGCATGTAGTCCTAAACAATGGTTTAGTATGATGTATACAAGCTTCTGGACTAGTGCGCTTCCCCTTCTCCTCCTCTGGCACAGCCTAGAGACTGGAAGATTTTGGTTCCATTTTCAACTAACTGCAGTTACTCTTATGTTTGAACACAGAAAAAATCTTACTAGCATTAACAATGGTTTGGGAAACAAGCTAACAAGTGGTTTCTGATCCTGGCTTTTTCCCTAAATCATAGTTAATGCTATTTATTTATTTATTTTATATCCCACCCTTCTTCCCAGAAGGAGCCCAGGGTAGCAAACAGAAACACTAAAAACACTTTAAAACATCTTAAAAACAAAAGACTTTAACACACATTAAAACAAAGCATCTCAAAAAATATATTAAAACAAAACTTCTTAAAAGCATATTGAAAAAGCAATTTTTAAAATTTTTAAAAGCAACTCTGGTACAGACGAAAACTGGGATAAGGTCTCTACTTAAAACGCTTACTGAAAAAGGAAGGTCTTCAATAGGCACCGAAAAGATAACAGTCTAACAGTTAAGGGGAGGGAATTCCAAAGTGTCAGTACCACAACAGTAAAGGTCCACTTCCTATGTTGTGTGGAACAGACCTCCTGATAAGACGGTATCTGCAGGAGGCCCTCATCTGCAGAGCACAGTAATCAACTGGGTCTATAAGGGGTAAGATTATCTTTCAGGTATCTCGGTCCCAAGCTGCATAGGGATCTGTACACCAAACTTAGAACCTTGAACTTGGCCCAGGAGCTAATGGGCAGCCAGTGCAATTCTTTCAGCAGTGGGATAACATTGGCAATATCCTGCTCCAGTGAGCAGTTGCTCTGCAGCATTTTGCACCAACTATAGCTTCCTCAAGGGCAGCCCCACATAGAGTGCATTGCAGGAATCCAGCCTGGAGGTTACCAGTGTGTGGACAACTATGGTCAGGCTATCCTGGTCCAGAAATGGCCGCAGCTGTCTTAACAGCTGAAGCTGGTAAAAGGCACTCCTAGCCACTGTGGTCACCTGGGCCTTAGTGACAAAGATGAATCAAGGAGCACCCACTAACTACAAACTTACACTTTTAGAGGGAGTACAACCCCATCCAAAGCAGGCAATTGACCAATCATCCAAACTCAGGAACCACCAAGCCACAGGACATCCATGTTGCTAGGATTCAGACTCAGTTTATTGGCCCTCATCTAGCCCACCATCGAGCCCGGGCACCGGTCTAGGGCTTGCACAGCCTCTCCCAATTCAGATGTTACAGAGAAATAGAGCTGGGTATCATCAGTGTACTGTTGACACCTTGCCCCAAACCTCCTGATGACTGCTCCCAAGGGCTTCATATAGGTGTTAAATAGCATTTGGGACAAGATGGTACCCTGTGGCACCCCACAGCACAACTGCCAGGGGGCTGAAAGACAATCACCCAATGCTATTCTCTGAAAACAACTCTGGAGATGTAAAACAATGCTGCCAATATCCATCCCACCAAGTCAACTCAGATGGATACCACGGTTAATGGTATCAAAAGCTGCTGAGAGATCAAGTAAGAACAACAGGGTTATACTCCCTGTGTCCCTCTCCCAATAAATGTCATCCATCAGGGCAACCAAGGCCAATTCAGTCCCATAACCAGGTCTGAATCCAGACTGGAATGGGTAAAGATAATCTCTTTCATCCAAGAATATTTGCAACTGCTGTGCCACAACTCTCTTGATTGCCTTGGGCAGTCACAAAACAATGGGTTCAGGGTGGCCTTTTTCAGGACTGGTCAGATCACAGCCTCTTTCAGACCAGCTGGGACCACTTCCACTCACAAAGACGCATTGACCACACCCTGGATTCACCTAGTCATACCTCCCTGGCAAGCTTTAATAAGCCAAGAAGGGCAAGAGTCAAGAGGACATGTTGCTGGCCACATTGTCACAAGCACTTTGTCCATGTCATCAGGCCGCATCAACTGAAACTGATCCCAAGATGTTGCAGCAGACTGGACACCTCACTGGGAACTACAGTAGATGTAGCATCAAGATTGCTATGGAGGCGAGCAACTTTACCCTCAAAGTACCTTGCAAATAATTCACAGTGGGCTTCTGAAGAGTCTAAAACTCCATTTCCTGGAGTTGATGTTAACAGAGCCCTGACAATATGAAAAAGCTGCAGTTCTCAGCTCAGTAATCACAGTTCTCAGTTCAAACTGACAAGCCATGGTTAGTTCAAAATGGAAGCAAAAGCTTCCGATTTCCTTACAGCCGCACCAGAGAAAGCTCACTCCAGCTCATTCCCATAGCACTAAATTATAGTTTACTGTTCCATACAAATGCAGTGATTGTCACAGAAAAAAAACTTGTGGAATAAATGATGCAAAGAGATCTGTCCTACTGGGGTGGGGGTAGGATATCAAGCTCTAATAAGATCAGTTTATAAACCCAGTTTGCATCTCACCTGAGACATCCTTTCACGGTGCTTAGCTTCAAGCCTCTCTTTTGCTTTTTGGAAATGGGAATGTTCATTCTCATCACCAGGTGTCTCCAGGTACTTGTCAACAGCATCAGGAGTGCTGGCAGCTGTGGTGGGAACTAGGGATGGGGATTTACAAAAGGAATAAAGAGGCAAAAGGTTCACTTAAAAGTGAAATACAGAAGCATCTGTACACTTCCAATATAGTGCAACTATTTAAAACAACTAGCTACTAGAAGCATATAAAGAGGATGGTTCATAAAGAAAGGATTTTTCTTCATTGCAGTGGAAAAAACATAGATAAAAGATTTTGCCCATAAAATGAATTAAGAAAGCATGCAAAGATTCAAGTTATTCCAGACTATCCAAAATATATAACCAATCAGAGGAGGCAAGGATTTTAAAACTACATGCTGTGTTTTGAAAACAAACACGTGTACCTCCACACATACACATATTTCAAAAGCATCTCTAGAGGCAATTAAACTCCTTAGCCATACTGCCTGCAGCCCAGAGGGGCCATATTATATCTCTTCTCTGTGATACCTTTTTCCTATATATAGTTTATGACAATACTGTACAGTTTTTTTAAAAAAAAAAGTCTTGCATTTTTCTCATCACATTCAAATTGCTGAAATAGAAAACTTACAGTGTGGTTCTATTTCACTGGGAGATAGGAACAGTGTACTAAGATGATTTGATCTATGCAGCTCTACAAATCTCTAACTGCTAGAAAAGGGTCACATGCTTCTCCTCATTAATTACCTATATTAATAATTCCTAATTGCCCAAAGTCATATGTCACTGCTAATTATTTTGGGTCTCCCTAATCTTTCATTCAGTTTTAAGTGGAATTAGGAATACTGGGAAGCTGCCTTATCCCAAATTATTTATCTAGCCCAATATTGTCTAATCTGAGTACCAGAGGCTTTCCAGGTTCTCAGGTGAGTTCTTTCACATTCCCTGCTACCAAATCCATTTAATTGGAGGGATTGAACCTGGGATCTTCTACATGACTACTACTGCAAAACAGTCCCTCCCCAAATTACAAGTAAAAAAATTAAAAACATATTAAAAATGTAATGTGCACATATGCAGAAAAGTACTCAAGATGTCTTAACTTGAATTTCATTGCCCTATTTTATTGTTTATCCAAAATTCAATTGTAAAATGTATTTAATATATTCCTTTTGCAGCATTTTGAATTTTCAGAACTGCCAGATAGTAAACTTTCCAAATGAAGAAATAGAAAAGAAAAAGAAATGCATTCGACAATCAGCAAAACCTTTCTAAACTTAAAGATTTTAATTATTTCACCTCAAAGCCCTTGTGCACTTAAACATTTTTGCAAACCCTTTCATTACACAATAGTACAGGGCATAACCCCTAGATATTTTTAGAGAACCTCTGAAGAAAAAGATACATACACAAATTGTGCAAGGGTACTTTCCTGTGAGTATATGTATTTGAGTGCGGAGTTATATTTTGGAGTTATATTTAGGTAAAGACAACTATATATTCCAGTGGCAAATATTTAAGATACATCAGCTTGTGAAACGGCTCTGTTGCTTTTTTTAAAAATTATTTAAGACTCACATTCATCTCCTGAAAATTCAGTCCAAATTACTTTATAATAGCCAGAAAAGTCCACAGTAGCAGCTCTCTACTGTCACAATCATAGTGTTGGTAGGCACTATTAAATCAAGAATAAAGAATCAGCAACTCTTAACAAAAAGGTTACAGAATTCCCTGTTGGACAAACAGGGAGTCTGGGTACAGCACTTGTTAGGGAATAGCACCAATGCTAATTGAACAAGTGGGATTACACAAACCGGAAGTTGTAGCCATGTTCAACAATAGCAAGTTTCTGTATGTCAGACAAAACAAACAACTTTGATTTGAGACATGTCCACCTTATACTGTTAATATCTCAACAGGGCAAAAGAACCTATGTTTCCAAAAGCAATTCCTGATTTCTGAGAGAGAAATGCAAAGTCCTTGCTCATTCCCTGCCAGGAGATACAGGTGGCTTCTTCAAAAGGAAGCACATCTGTGGCAAAGATACCAAATTTTAATACCCAGACTACAATATTTTGCACACAGAAAGATGTTAAATCCCCTCAACAAAAAACAGCCCTATTGTTGCAATGACAAATATCTGCCTGAGAATCTTGGGCACTTAAGTCAGAGACTTTGAAATTTGTGATGAACTGTGTAGCACTTACCACTCTGCAACCATGCCATTTTCTGGCTTTTAAATTAAAACTTGTTTTAATTAATAGAAAAGTGTTTTAATTAATACATAACTTTTTTTAATTAATAGAAAATATTAATAGAAATAGACACTAGGAATATAGGAATCTGCCTTATACCAAGCCAGACTAGTGCTCCATCTAGCTCATCTTGTCAACACTGACTGGCAGCGGCTCCCGAAGATTTCAGACAGGGTTGTCTCCCAGCTCTATCTGGAGATGCCAGGGATTGAACCTGGGACCTTCTGTATGCAAACAAATGCTCTACGACTGAGCTATGGCCCTTCCCAATACCATAGGGATAGCAGGAAGAATGGTTGATGCAGTTCAATACTTGGCTGTTCATTTTAGGCAACATAATGCACATCTGTGTTAGAGAATAATGCAGTCTTGACAAGTAATAAATAAGGGATGAACTAGATGTGATAGCAGCAGACCAGTTTGCTTAACCCCTGCTCTGCTTCATTCACATTTAAGGAGGAGAATACAGGTCCATTAAAAAAAAGTAGCAAAAGGTCCCATACCTTCTGCTTACTTCTATGCCGCCTCTCCCTTACCCCCCCCCCCCAAATGCTTTTCTTCCAGATGAGCTCACTTCCAGTAACAGAGGATGGCTGAGCAGAAAAGTTTCTGTGTGGTGGTGGTTGTAGATGGGATGACAGTTTAGCACAGGGATGGGGAACTGATGAAACTTTAGATGATCTGCGGACTGCTGCTCCCGTCATCCTTGCCTGATGGCTGGGCCTAACAGGAGCTGGGAGTCCAACATCATCTGTAGGGTCACACTTTTCCCACCCCTCCTCTAGGGTCACAGAAAAATGTCTTTCACACCACCTGCTACCTAAACTCATTTTTTAAAATATGGTTGTTCTTTAAATGGTAAATCTGGGTTGAATATTAAAGATGAGGATCCTGTGGCCTTCCAGATGTTGTTGGACTACAACTCCCACCATCCCTGACTATTGGTTATGCTGGCTGCAGCCGATGGAATCCAACAACATCTGGAAGGCCACAGGTTTTCTATCCCTAACTTAGCATGTGCCCATGTTCCTCTGAATCCCTCTTTGGCTCTAAAAATCAGACACTGCCACATCTACACTTTATATGTGATTGTGGTACAGCTGGAATTAAACAAACAGACTTGCTGACATCACATCCAGTTTGGTCCTCGAATAGCTAAATAAGCCTGTTCTCAGCTTCCCAATCTACTGTTGTATTATTAAACCAAAGTGCATGTGGGAAGGGGGTTGGGGGTAATTGCAGGTTAGTGTGAAGTCTTTATGCTATGGTTCCTGTATTATGCTTTACTCCAATAGCCCTCAGGCAGCCATTTGGACTAGAAGGTAATCAACACAAGGATTAGCACAATTCTACTTTTGGCATACTGGAGTCAGGCACATTCAACCAGAGTAGCTTGCTGTGCTCTTTTTAAAGTAGATAAAATGGATGTTTACAAATACAGGTTAATTTACTGGGACTTGAACTGTCAATAGCCAGTGGCTTCTTTCCCCACTTTTTTTTTTAAAGAGGGAAAGCAGATGCCATTGTAACAGTTTGAAACCTTAATCAGCTTGATTTAAAGGACTGGTAAATCCTATTGTGAAAGACACAATGTGTTACGGTTTGCTTCACCATCAAGTCAGCAAAGAAATTTCTTCTGTTTTTATGCTTGCAGCAGGTTCCTAACTTAGTCTCCAAACATATGACAGGAACTGAAATACTAGGAGTCAATACTGGAGATACTGGGACGTTATTTACATGGCACGGAATTTCCTATTCTATTCCAAAACAGTCTAAGCAAATTATCAGTGGTAGTAAGAATAGAAGAAGAAACCTCCAATACCCTGCCAAAATATCCAACCCAGAAAACAAGTAAATCTTGTCCAATTTTAAGCTACTTTTTTATTTTATACGCATTTACACATTTCCGCATCCTATATGACAGACAGGGCCTTCTTTAGACTACAGAGCATATAATGGCTATGTAGGCTTTCTTGACTCAAGATGGACCAATGTCTGCCTCAGTATAAGACAGCTTCATATGTTCCCAACACTAAAGAAGATGGGGGGGGGATTTTCTGCTTCAGAGACGAGACTTACTTGCTCCACATACTTATTACATATTGTACTAAGAGAGAGAGAGAGAGAGAGAGAGAGAGAGAGAGAGAGAGTCTTAGAGATGATCTACAAAACTGGCACAGTGCACAGGGTCAATGCTGCTGCAAGCATCCCAAACCGCATAACTCAACTCAAGCAAAGTCAAGGGTCTACATTCACAAGCCACATACTGTGAGGAACACTGCAAGGAAGGCAAGCAATTCTGCATCCCACCATTGTGAGCCCAAGCTGAGACGGCAAATGCTAGAGCAATAGCCTAATAGGTGGAGGAATAAAAGAATGGGGGTCTTCCTGGCATGGTACAGTCCTCCTCTTGGTGGTATATGGTCATATCCTGGGTTGGTACTTTGCCAGGGACCCAAGAGACTGCATCACCAGACTAACCACTTGGGTATTAGTTACAACCATTATCAGCATCAGCATCATCACGACCTTCACCAGCAGGTCCCAGGGCAGGTTACAACAATCTAAAATTCAATATTAAATCCAATTAAATTCACAAGAATTGGGTGGGTCCTGAAAACATGCATCTCAAGTGCCAAAGACACATGGTAAAGAGGTGCGTCATTAGCATTTGCCAAAAACTGTACAGCAAAGATGCCTGGCACACCTCTATGGAGAGGGAATTCCACAACTTAGGGGCTGTTACAGAGAATGCCCTATCCCAGGCCACTCCCCTGAACTTCCAAGGCTCCCTCTGCTGAACTTAACACCCCGAAGGGTCTGTATGGAAAGAGGTGGTCATTCAAATATTTCAGGTAAGCCTTTATACACAAGCATAAGCACCATAAATTTGACCCAGAACTAGCAAACAATGCAACTGTTTTAGAACAGGGTTTATATGAGTTCTAAAAGAAACCCCAGTCAGTAATATGGCTGCTGAATTTTGGACCAGTTGAAGTCTCCAAGTCGTCTTCAAGGGCAGCCCCACATAGAACGTGTTGCAATAATCCAATCTGGAAGTTACCAGAGCATGGAGCAATGTGGCCAAGTTGTCTCTGTCCAAAAGGGGCTGTAGGAGTTGAACTAGTTAGAGCTGAAAATAGTCACTCCTAGCCAGTGAGGCCACCTTGGCCGCAAGCGACAATGATGGATCCAGGAGCACACCCAAGCTATGAACCTGCTTCTTTCAGGGGAGTGTAACCCCATCCAGAACAGGCAGTCATTCCATCTCCTGGACTCAAGAACCTGAACACATAATACTTCTGTCTTTTCAGGATTCTGTTTCAGTTTATGGGCCTACATCCAACCCATCACTGCCTCCAAATACTTGTCTACACCTCAACCACCTCTCCCACTTCAGATGGAGCAGAGATAGAGATAGGTGTCATCTGCATATTGACACTCCAGAACTCCTGATGACTGCTCTTAGCAACTTCATATAAATGTTAAATAGCATGGGAGCCATAATGGAACCTTGCAGGATAGCACAGGAAAGCTATCATGGTGTTGAAAAGTAGCCTCCCCATAACTACTTCCTGGAAATATCCCTGGAGGTTGGAACAGAACCACTAAAGCACAGTGCCCCCAATCCCCACCCCCCTAAGCCACTCCAGAAGGATTCCATGGTCAATGGCATCCAAAAGCCACCAAGAGATCTAGAAAAACAAGCAGGATTGCACTCCCCATATCGCTCTCCTAACAAGGTCATCAGTCAGGGCAACCAAAGTTTCAGCATCATGACTGGGCCTAAAGCCCGACTGAAAGTCAGTCTCCTCCAAGCATTCCCGAAGCTGGGCCACCAGCACCTTCTCAAGCACCTTACCTAAAAAGGGAGCATATGCAATAGTTGTTTAACACTTCTGGGCTAAAAGAGGTCTTAAGGAGGAGACATACCACCACCTCCTTCAAGGCAGATGGTACTTTACCCTGTTCCAGTGAAGTACTGATCACTCCCTGGACCCACCCAGTCAACCTCCTATGGCTAGCTCCAGGAGGAGCGTAGTTGGTTGCACTTCTTCAAGCAGCTTGTCCACATACTTAGGCTGCTCCATGGGACTTGCTCTAACTGTGACATCCAACTCTATCCAAATCTGAGTGCTTTTGTCTCTATAGACACAGAATGTACTGGTGTCCTGGCAAAGGAGATGGAATTTTTATGGATGATAGCGCCCACCCCCCGCTTCCCCTCTGACCTTGACTGGTGCTGTATTCAGTACCAGGCAGACACAGTTGGGTAAGCATGGGGTCGCCCAGCCCAGGTCTTGGTTATACATGACAAGTTGGCCCCCTCATCCACGATCAAATCATGGATGATAGATGTTTTATTCTCGACAGATCTGGCATCTAGCAGCAACATCACCAGACCAGGGGGTTGGTCGATCGGCATTCCCAAATTCTGAGATGCAGTGGGTGAAGCAGAAGGAGCGAGAGCTTTGATGTAACTAACCCTCCTCCTCCCCCCTCTATATTTTTGTCCACTACTATATCTCTCCCTACCTATCATCACAGGCATGGCAGTCCCACTGCCTTCCTCCCCATGTCATAATTATATTATGACATATAATTCCCTTATCCTACCTCTAATCACAGCAACAGAACACAGACAAAGCAATACATCCCACCATCTCAGCCAAAACCTGGAAACCACAGCAGCATCCATTGCTGCATTACTACAGCACCATGCAGTACAATAGGACCAATCAACAGATTGCTACGCAATGTGGTCTTAATTTTGGCCCCATTTAAGTTACCCAGGGTAGGTAATGGCTGTCAAGGGGCAGAGCCCCTAACAACTGAAAGTGATGCATTCCCTAAATCACATATACCCCAACCCCAATTATCCCCCCCTCACCTATTCATACAGCATAGGGTGGGCATTTCTGCATTGTACCATTCAGAAATTAGGCTAGATGACCAAGTTCCTGCTCACCTAGCTCCAAATCAACACAGCAGATGTGTCACAGGAACAGGAAGTCACTGACATCCTGGAGCTCAGCAGTCTCATACAATTGCATCTCTTTCAAAGCTTTCTTAGTTACATGCTAGCATTAATGCTGCATTCTTCTTAGTGCTGAGGTGCTAACAATGATCTAATTGGGATATGAGCTAGAGTTTTAATACTGTTATGAGCATGGGGTTTAGAATGGATGACCCCGTGAGTCCCCTTTCCAGCTCCTGATTTGGAATCCTATGCCTTGGAATGAGGAACTCACTCTGCTAGTCAGATGAGTCTCTCCTTCGTTAAACAAATAGAGTGGCCAGGTAGGATGATGGGAACATTGGCTGCCCAGCAACTGGTGAATGGGCCAGGAAGACCCTTTTGTCATTGAAACTCTTCTGGAGAGCACCCCCCCCTTCCTGGAGCCCAGGAGAGGCATGCAGTTTTAGTGTGTCTGGAGAATGCTTGGGGACTGGAGGCAGGAAGAGAGACTGGCTCTCTGCACCATGGCATTTGGGGTGCCTCCTGTAATACAGATGGAAAAGCTGGATATTGGACTGCTGATGCCTTGAACCCCTCCATCCTAAGCTCAGGTTGGAATGTGTGTAAATGAATAAACCATATTTCATAAAGACACCGCAGTCTCCGCTGACCTTCTTCCCAAAGGAAACCAAACCCTGGAGGAGCGCAGGGACCTCGGAAATCTCACTGCTCGGAGATTGGGGAGGCGCACAACAATACAGAGACAGATGGTTAAATACATATCTTCTGCTTATTATGCGCAACTGACAGTAGTTGTTTTTTTTTTTAAAAAAACTAATTACTTCAATTCTGCAAAAACAGTCTACCCTCTAATTATTGTACAATAAAATAAATTATATTCTCGCTATAAAAAGTGTTTCTATTTATGCCCAATGTAAAAGCAAAAAACAAACAAATGACCCAAAAATGCACACCACTGAAGTATGACATGATTTTATCCTCAAACACTCCACAGCACCTGACTGGTTGTAAATTGGCTTGACTGAGTACTGTTTGTCAATGAAAAAACAAGGAAATATAAACACAACCTACTCAAATGGATAGCAATACAGAATTGGGTTAGGTTATCCAGATATGGAAAATATGGACGCCAAAGTTCATAAAATAATTATATAAAAAGGTCCAACTTTAATCTCAAACAATTATTATATATATATAAAACAATACAGGGGAAATGCCAACAAATAAAATGAAATGTTTAAAAACTAATATATCATAATGTCAACTAACACAGCCAACAATGTAGTGACAAACCAAATGTAGCATACAAGGATTGTCATTTGTGCCTACACCAAGACACAACTCATTCAATTCCATGGTTGAATCACAATATTTATTTAGGAAAAATAAGATTGCAGATTTTTTTTAAAGGGACAAGTGCACCAGTCCATAGCATATCTGTACTTTTCAGACCAAAATCCAGGTTCAATCCATCTACAAAAAATCCTAGGATCCAAGTTTTTGAAGATTTAGTTACTAATAAGGTCAAAAAGATAGCACAATCAGAAGTGCACACTTGGTATAATTTGACCAGAGAAGAAAGTGCAGTGGTGTCAAACAATAAAACATACAAAGATGTCATTTTCAAACCAGCTGATAAAAAGGGGCTTTAGTGGTAATGTTAAAGACTATGTTAAAGAAGCCCTCCGTCAACTGAATAATATGAATCAGTATATGAGATGCCATAATGATCCTACTGAAAAAGGAAATGGACTGCCTTCAAGTCGATTCCGACTTATGGCGACCCTATAAATAGGGTTTTCATGGTAAGCGGTATTCAGAGGGGGTTTACCATTGCCCTCCTCTGAGATTGAGACGCAGTGACTGGCCCAAGGTCACCCAGTGAGCTTCATGGCTGTGTGGGGATTCAAACCCTGGTCTCCCAGGTCGTAGTCCAACACATAACTACTACACTACAGTGGCTCTCCTAATGATCCTACTACACAGATTAAAAAAGAGATAGTAAGAATAGTGATGAAGGATTATTGGAAGGGACAAGCCAACACATAATTTTTTGTTGGAACCACAGCAAAGAATACCACAATTTTACCTTCTTCCAAAATTCCATAATGTTTTTCCTCCACCAGGGAGACCTGTCATCTTTGGATGTGGATCCATTTTAGAACCATTATATGTTGATTCATTTCTCAAACTTTTCATGGACTCCACAGAGTCCTATATAAAGGACACTACACATTTTTTGAAATTATTAGATAATCTGAATGTGGATACGGACAACTCCTGGTTGATTACCATGGATGTGAATTCACTGTACATTAACATACCTCAACAGGAAGCGATGGAGGTGATTGAATATACTTTGGACAACAGAGTAGGTGAAAGTGGTCCTCCAACATCCTTTATGTGTTCTTTAGCTGAATACAATATTTTTTTCCAATTTCAGGAAGATTTTTTTTGGCAGACTTCAGGAACAGCAATGGGATACAGGTTTGCCCCTGAACTTGCCAATCTGTTTATGGACAAATTTGAACAAACTCATGTACTCCAGCAAGACAACATATTTAGACAACATATTATTATGTACACGAGATACCTGGACGATATATTTATGGTATGGAAGGGTCCAGAGGATACCATTAAAGAGTTCCTTCTGGACATCAGTACCAGACATGACACCATCAAATCTGACATTAGGTGTCATAAGTTTAGATTAAATTTCTTGGATGTAGAGTTCAGCATGTCCAATATGCTCCTTAAAACCAATTTGTACAGAAAAAAGATAGATGTTAATTTTTTTTTGAAATTTGATAGTTTTCATCCTTCACATATGAAATACAATTTACCTTACTCACAAATGTTGAGGCTACATTTTTGTAGTATCATAAGAGACTTTCACAACCAGGCAGCTATACTTACAGAACAGCTACATATCCGGGGATACCCCCCGAAAATTGTAAAAGAATCTATATATAAGGCATTACATAGAGAGAGGAAAGAACTCTTGCAATCTAAGAATTCCTCAACAAAAACAGAGTGGTGATTCCCTTAATGTTTGATAGTTATACTAATAAAGTAAGGTATGTGATCAATTAATACTGGCATCTGCTGAAGGACATTCCTGGATGTTCTGTGAGCCCTTTGTATGCATACAGGTGAGAGAGAAACCTTAAGAGACATGCTGGTACACAGCACATGTATACCTAACACATTAGATAAGACCTTATCAGGTAATATTATTAGAGACAATTTTAAATGTGGACATTGTGCAGTTTGTAAACATATTTTAGTGGGAAAGCATTTTGTAAACCCAAGAGATAACAAACAATATATCTGTAAACAGTTTTGCATTTGTAACACTAAAGGGGTGATTTATGCTGCTTTATGCCCATGTAAAGCAAGTCTACGTGGGAATGACTACAAGAGCCATCGAAGGTCGGATTTGTGAACATAAAAGCTGCATGAACAGGAGAAGGACACAAACTCCCATGGTTCAACACTTTTTAGAACTTGGACATGACCAGGAGGCTCTACAATTTTTTGTTGTCTGGAAAGGGTAAGCATAAAACGACAACAGTTACATCAAAAACTTACACAGGAAGAACTGTACTGGATATACACATTAAATACAGTGTCACCACATGGACTTAATGAAGAGATCAGCTGGAGAGTGGTACAATAAATAATTCAGCAACTTCATACTTAATATCTAAGAATATATTGACATGGGATATAAGAATTTTTTCTTGGCCTATGTAATGAATAAAATACGATTTGCATATAAGTTATATCATGTTTAATATATATACATGTAGTATTTGCAGGATTAGGTTATCTATTTTTTCATGGATATAGTCCTTTAAGCATGATAGGGCAAAATTTAGTTTAACACCTGGGTTGGGTTCTATATTAAGCAAATCTTGAGCCACCCTACACACTGTTGGCTGGCTGACCCGTGAGAGAATTTGGAAAAGGACCTATAAGTAGGAATGGTGAGTGTCCACTGGTAAGATACTTGGAGGTATCACCTCAAATTAAATTTGGACAATTTTGAACCAGCTAATACCTATTTTCCAGATTGGACAAAATACACGATTAATCCAGATCCATCAATGGATATAATATATTCTCAGGCACAGATATATGAGTAGATAAAAACAAGTTTGAACAGATTTAGTTTTTTCTCCCCAGTTCTGGTAGGTTGATTGATTTATTATCTTTTTCTCTCTATAGGTCATTATATTATGCCTGGTTACAACAGCATACTGTACATGTAGTGACAAAATTGAATTATATGTTGTATGTAAATTAACCACTGAAGAAGACCCATTTAGGGTAGAAACACGTTTGGTCCATTATCAAAGTATTTGTATGCTACATTTGGTTTGTCACAACATTGTTGGCTATATTAGTTGACATTATGATTATGATCAGTTTTTAGACATTTAATTTTATTTGTTGACATTTTCCCTGTATTGTTTTTATATTATATATATATAATTGTTGGAGATTAAAGTTGGATATTTTATATATTTATTTTATTAACTTTGGTATCCATATTTTCTATATCTGGATAACCTAACCCAATTCTGTATTGCTATCCATTTGAGTACTTTTTGTCACCTGTATCTGGGGTTCAATATCAACTCACACACCATGTGCAACTTCAAACTGACATGCATCTGAATCATGGCAGCATAAGGATTTACTACTCTGTGGATTTATTGCAGCCTGCCACTGGCATGGCACCAGCCTATTACAGAAGTACACAGCCTAGAATGAAATGCTGTAGGAGGAGGCTCAACAGCACGCTCAACCTTCAAGAATCAACAAAAGATAATCTTAGCACAATTAAATGCTAGTTTAACTACCAGAGTTAAAGAGTTCATTTTCATCAGATAAACAATACTCAAAGTGCTTCATCATCACCTTATTTGTCAAAATAACACTAAGATTACTAATAATTACTATTGTTTGCTTTTTGCAACTCAATGTATTTTGCTTGGGAAACAGTTAGAGATAGTATCTTTGAAAGACAATCCTGTGATATTGAACTTTGAACCTGGGTTTTCAAAATCTATTATCAGCACTAAACTGGTGAATGCCAACCTTTTTAAAGATATTGCAAAACCACTCAACATATTAATGAGACCAACCCTGGCAAAATCACAGAAGTGGTGTTTCATTCTTCTGGCAGCTTGAGGAAAACATCCAAGCACTAGAGATAAAGAACATTTCCTTTTAAATCGTGTCTTGATTTCTGAGGAAATTGAGGGTGCCAATACAGCAACACCTCCAAAAACTGGCTTGTTTGAATTCTCAGGAGGCAAAGCTAAAGCAGAATGCAAACCTAGTTTTGCTGCAGATTGTTCAGAGGGTTTATTATTAATCATCATCATCATCATTATGGAATTTTAACTCCCAAGAGAGAAGCAGATAATTGTCTATGAAAGCACCAGCCAGTATGCACCCTGATTTGGCCAAGAAGCATAAGAACATAAGAAGAGCCTGCTGGATCAGGCCAGTGGCCCATCTAGTCCAGCATCCTGTTCTCACAGTGGCCAACCAGGTGCCTGGGGGAAGCCCGCAAGCAGGACCCGAGTGCAAGAACACTCTCCCCTCCTGAGGCTTCCGGCAACTGGTTTTCAGAAGCATGCTGCCTCTGACTAGGGTGGCACAGCACAGCCATCATGGCTAGTAGCCATTGATAGCCCTGTCCTCCATGAATTTGTCTAATCTTCTTTTAAAGCCGTCCAAGCTGGTGGCCATTACTGCATCTTGTGGGAGCAAATTCCATAGTTTAACTATGCGCGGAGTAAAGAAGTACTTCCTTTTGTCTGTCCTGAATCTTCCAACATTCAGCTTC
Organism: Rhineura floridana; assembly: GCF_030035675.1. NCBI lineage: Eukaryota > Metazoa > Chordata > Lepidosauria > Squamata > Rhineuridae > Rhineura > Rhineura floridana. The sequence continues at coordinate 106,479,692 of NC_084484.1, read as the reverse complement.
TTTGAATGTCCACGAGTTCCAGTATTATGAGAGAGGGAGAAGAACTTTTCTCTATCCACTTTCTCAATGCCATGCATAATTTTATACACTCATGTCTCCTCTGACCCGCCTTTTCTCTAAACTAAAAAGCCCCAAATGCTGCAACCTTTCCTCGTAAGGGAGTCGCTCCATCCCCTTGATCATTCTGGTTGCCCTCTTCTGAACCTTTTCCAACTCTACAATATCCTTTTTGAGATGAGGCGACCAGAACTGTACACAGTATTCCAAATGCGGCCGCACCATAGATTTATACAACGGCATTATGATATCGGCTGTTTTATTTTCAATACCTTTCCTAATTATCGCTAGCATGGAATTTGCCTTTTTCACAGCTGCCGCACACTGGGTCGACATTTTCATCGTGCTGTCCACTACAATCCCGAGGTCTCTCTCCTGGTCGGTCACCGCCAGTTCAGACCCCATGAGCGTATATGTGAAATTAAGATTTTTTGCTACAATATGCATAATTTTACACTTGTTTATATTGAATTGCATTTGCCATTTTTCCGCCCATTCACTCAGTTTGGAGAGGTCTTTTTGGAGCTCTTCGCAATCCCTTTTTGTTTTAACAACCCTGAACAATTTAGTGTCATCAGCAAACTTGGCCACTTCACTGCTCACTCCTAATTCTAGGTCATTAATGAACAAGTTGAAAAGTACAGGTCCCAATACCGATCCTTGAGGGACTCCACTTTCTACAGCCCTCCATTGGGAGAACTGTCCGTTTATTCCTACTCTCTGCTTTCTGCTTCTTAACCAATTTCTTATCCACAAGAGGACCTCTCCTCTTATTCCATGACTGCTAAGCTTCCTCAGAAGCCTTTGGTGAGGTACCTTGTCAAACGCTTTTTGAAAGTCTAAGTACACTATGTCCACTGGATCACCTCTAACTATATGCTTGTTGACACTCTCAAAGAATTCTAATAGGTTACTGAGACAGGACTTTCCCTTGCAGAAGCCATGTTGGCTCTGCTTCAGCAAGGCTTGTTCTTCTATGTGCTTAGTTAATCTAGCTTTAATCATACTTTCTACCAGTTTTCCAGGGACAGAAGTTAAGCTAACTGGCCTGTAATTTCCGGGATCCCCTCTGGATCCCTTTTTGAAGATTGGCGTTACATTTGCCACTTTCCAGTCCTCAGGCACAGAGGAGGACCCGAGGGACAAGTTACATATTTTAGTTAGCAGATCAGCAATTTCACCTTTGAGTTCTTTGAGAACTCTCGGGTGGATGCCATCCGGGTCCGGTGATTTGTCAGTTTTTATATTGTCCATTAAGCTTAGAACTTCCTCTCTCGTTACTACTATTTGTCTCAGTTCCTCAGAATCCCTTCCTGCAAATGTTAGTTCAGGTTCAGGGATCTGCCCTATATCTTCCACTGTGAAGACAGATGCAAAGAATTCATTTAGCTTCTCTGCAATCTCCTGATCGTTCTTTAGGACACCTTTGACTCCCTTATCATCCAAGGGTCCAATTGTCTCCCTAGATGGTCTCCTGCTTTGAATGTATTTATAGAATTTTTTGTTGTTGGTTTTTATGTTCTTAGCAATGTGCTCCTCAAATTCTTTTTTAGCATCCCTTATTGTCTTCTTGCATTTCTTTTGCCAGAGTTTGTGTTCTTTTTTATTTTCTTCATTTGGACAAGACTTCCATTTTTTGAAGGAAGACTTTTTGCCTCTAAGAGCTTCCTTGACTTTGCTCGTTAACCATGCTGGCATCTTCTTGGCCCTGGCGGTACCTTTTCTGATCTGCGGTATGCACTCCAGTTGAGCTTCTAATATAGTGTTTTTAAACAACTTCCAAGCATTTTCGAGTGATGTGACCACTGCTCTCATTCAATATACAACACAGAGGTGATATGTTCAATGCTCTTATGCTGACTGCCAGTTCTTAGGGATAGTGGCTGGGTTTGGGAGATCACTATCATTATGGAAACAAGCTTCTCCTCTGAAAGCTTTCATTTCAGTTTTTTGCTTAACTGCAGTTTAGTGTTATAGGTCCAAACCCTAAACAGTGGTAAGACTTAACTACTGTTTGTTAAAACAGGTCAGCTTCATAAACAATGGTTTAAAGTTGGTATGTTTAAACAAAGTTAAGATTAATCACAGTTTATTGGGGTTTGACAAAATGAATAGCAGTTATCAAAAAAGGAAGAGAAAGCTTCCACACTCCTGCTTATGGCAATGATGGAGGAGGACAGGGAGTGTGTGAGCCCAAGGCTTGCTATGACTTATTCTTTTCACAATAAACAATGGTTTATCATGATATCCAAATGCTGCCATTGTTTAATCTCTGCTTTTTACATGTGGATTCCCAAAGACATTTGGGAAACATTTTTTTTAAAGCTCAAGAGCCATATTCTCTTGTGGAAAACTTTCCAGTGCAGGGGCTGCATTCCAGTGGCAAGCAAAGCCAGAACCAAACATGGGCAGAAGAATGGATGTGGCTCTTATCTGTGCACAGTTGGCTATATTCTAGTCACACAAAAGCCAAGTTTCTGTATCCCCCTCTATATCTCTCTCCATCCAGGTAAGCAAGAGGCATCACCACAGTCCAAAAACACAATCTAGCAAAAAAAAAAACCACTTGAAGAGAGTGTGCAGCAGGACTGGCATGGTCTGGGGAGAGTCCCAAAAGCTGGATAGGAAGGAATTGAGGGCCACATTCAGACCACAGGCTGGAGGTTCTCTACCTTTAAAGCAAACAGTAGGCTGATGTGACCTTGTTACTTTACTTGCCTCTGGCTAAATGCAAGAACAGCCAATGCCTTTGTTTTATTTTGTTCATAATTATGGAGGCTCAAACAGTTTAATGCTCGACTTTGGAAAGTTCGGAAGAGGTGGCTGATGCCCGCTGGGACCAGTAGGGTGGAAGGCAGGGAGACCAAATGTTAGGTGGAGCCAGAGCTAATGACAGGAAGTTTTGTTACATCCTCCTCCCTGCTGAGTTCTATAAGGACACACACTGAGCCAAAGGATGAGGAAGCTTATAGGCAGGGCCACCTCCTGGACTGGTTGCAAGAAAGAAAGCTGGCAGGTGGGGGGAGGGGGTTGGTTGATGTTGGTGGGGCAGTGCTCCATTCTACCGAAGAGCCCTTCATCTGACTTATTCTGACCATTTGAGAGCGAAATGAAATCTAACAATTGTATAATGCATTGCTCAAGCAATAAAAATGCATTGGCCATGATCCAACGAACCATGGAATGAATCTAGGGAACCTAAGGGGGGGCTTAGATTTGCTTTTCTTAAACAGCAGCTACTCCAGGCCTCACGGCAAACTAACAGGAATTTCAGAAGAAGTTCATAAGCATTAAAATCAGGTTGTTTTTCTAAGTTAAACATTCCAGAATGTGCAAAAGCCCCATGCATGAGTATAAGTATTTACTGGAATCCAGGCATGCTCTCTAGGTTAACCCAATCCTTTTCAAAACTGCCAGTTAATTAACACATACAAAAAGGAACAATGTATTACTCATACAATTAATCAAACTTGAAGACTGCACAGTATGCATTTCTTTAACCTATCACTAATTATGCTGTGATTAAACACTTAGCAAATAAAATCCACAATGAAATACATTCTTGATTTTTTTTCTAAATTCTATTGGGGGAAGGGGAAAGAGAGAAACTAAAGGTTATCTAGATTCTATGCGTACATATATTGTAATATTTAAATAAAGCTCACAGTTTCCACCTAGCTCTGACATGATCCCATGTGTTTGCTAAAATACACCTTGCTTAGCATTTCTAAAGCTTGATGGGTAGCTAATTTCAATAAGATTAGAATGTGAAAAAAGAAGATAAAGATTATAAAATAGGTCATAAGAGACCACTGTAATAGCTATATTATTTGTATTCAGAAATAAATATGCTGCTTTTCTTTATTCAAAATAAACAGAAGAAGTTAATAAAATACACATCTCATAATAAACATAATCCAAATTGATGGAATCAATTTCATATAATAAAACCAAGACAAATGATCATAAAAACAGGGAAACAGGACTTTAATCCACATTAAAAAGTCAGCAAAATAAAAAGGTCTTGGTCGCTCACCCAAAGGTTAAAAGAGAAGGAGTCAATCAATAAGGATGAAGTTCCACAACATGGCTGCCACCAAAGAAAAGGCCTTGATTTACATCCCAACCAGTTATGCTTCTGAAAGTGTTGGGACACATAACAGGGCCTCTGGTGTTGAACACAGTTGAAGGGCAGCACTGTATGGGAGGAGGTGGCTCTTCAAATATAATGTCACTCTGCTATAAAGTTTATGATGTACAATGATGTGTTCTTGATTAAGAGGTCAATATCTCAATTGGACACATTTGCAACACTATATAAAATAAGTAGTTCAGGTTAGAAACTGCCTGAAAATGTATTTGTTTCTAGCCCAACTTCTTCCCAAGGCTTGGGACAGAAAGCAACTTGAGCATAGTGAAGCTTAGGTGCAATACAAGAAGTAAGAAGAAAATGTTTTTAGGTAACAAGAAGGCAACTGAGGGCTCACATGTTACTCCAGTGCTTTGGATACCAAGAATTCACTCTCTTGTATACCAGGTCCCGTAAACAGACTTTTGGGATTTAGGACAAATACACATTTGCAAAAACAGTAATGCATACAGCCAATCCTAAACTTTATCACTTCATACTGAAGATGGGTAACTGCTGCATGTTTGAATTGTCTCGATTTTCTATTCAAATTTGACCTCATTATACTACCATACTTCTCTTAATGAAAATTGGTTTGGTTTAATTTAATTTGGTGTGCTTCAAGATCTGAGGTCTCATCAGAGAGTCTACCTGAGTGGAGAACTTATCACACTTCCCTTTGTTACAGAAGGAATGAAGCAGCGTGATAGATTTTAGTATCTATATGAGAAGCTTTAAAACTTTAAACGTAAGTCATGGGAAAATGAGGTAAAATATCCCTTGCTAGATAGACAAGAGAAATAACACATAACACAGAGCAAGAGAAGCAGCCTATATTCCATGTTCAAAATAAAAGGCTGAAATTTCAAAATTTGTTAATGAAAGTCCATTTCTTCCTTCTTCAGATCCACCCCCGTTGGGAATTTTATGAGACAGAGCTGTGACAACACACCAGTTACTTCAAAGATTATACCTTATTCAGTTCAGATCATAGCTCAGACTGCAGGCTTCAAAAACCTTATTTGTATCTATCTTCCTACAATATATATGTCTTCTGCTGTATGGCTACTTCAAATATCTTATACACACATATTTTTTTGTTTTAAACCTTGTATGAATTTGTTCTTTTTTTTGTCTTATACGAATATTTTTTAAAGATCTCTTAGGACATCTGGCTGGACACTTTTGGCTGGATAGATGCTTGCCAGAAGTGATGTGCAAAATTTAAGGAATTTGAGATGTCTGCTAGAAGTCAGGAGTGGGGGGAGGATGATGCCAACAGAACATCATGTTGGAAAATGGTACATAGAACTTTCCAAAGAATAAAGCAGTGCAGGCAGACTGAAAGAAATAGCACAAGTGGTCAAAAGCACACCATAGCCAATGAATTCTATCTTTGATGGTTCAACAAACCAAAGATGAACCAGTTTAGAGTTTGGGCAACATGCTAAACTAAGGTTAATCAAAAAAAGAAGTGAAAGCTTCCAATCTCCTCTTGCAGCTGTACTGAAAGACAGGGGAGGGGAAGTGTAAGATCCAGAGGTTGTTCTCATTGTGATAAATTATGGTTTATTTGTTCAGATAGAATCCATTCAAGAGCTAGCCAGCCAAAGTACAGAATAACAAAAAATGATGTACATATATGTGTGGAGAGCCAGTGTGGTGTAGTGCTTAAGATGTTGGACTGCAACCTGGGAGACCAGGGTTCGAATCCCCACACAGCCATGAAGCTCACTGGCTGACCTTGGGCCAGTCACTGCCTCTCAGCCTCAGAGGGAGGCAATGGTAAACCCCCTCTGAATACCGCTTACCATGAAAACCCTGTTCATAGGGTCGCTGTAAGTCGGGATTGACTTGAAGGCAGTACATTTCCTTTTTCAGTAGGATCATTATGGCATCTCATATACTGATTCATATTATTCAGTTGACGGAGGGCTTCTTTAACATAGTCTTTAACATTACCACTAAAGCCCCTTTTTATCAGCTGGTTTGAAAATGACATCTTTGTATGTTTTATTGTTTGACACCACTGCACTTTCTTCTCTGGTCAAATTATACCAAGTGTGCACTTCTGATTGTGCTATCTTTTTGACCTTATTAGTAACTAAATCTTCAAAAACTTGGATCCTAGGATTTTTTGTAGATGGATTGAACCTGGATTTTGGTCTGAAAAGTACAGATATGCTATGGACTGGTGCACTTGTCCCTTTAAAAAAAATCTGCAATCTTATTTTTCCTAAATAAATATTGTGATTCAACCATGGAATTGAATGAGTTGTGTCTTGGTGTAGGCACAAATGACAATCCTTGTATGCTACATTTGGTTTGTCACTACATTGTTGGCTGTGTTAGTTGACATTATGATATATTAGTTTTTAAACATTTCATTTTATTTGTTGGCATTTCCCCTGTATTGTTTTATATATATATAATAATTGTTTGAGATTAAAGTTGGACCTTTTTATATAATTATTTTATGAACTTTGGCGTCCATATTTTCCATATCTGGATAACCTAACCCAATTCTGTATTGCTATCCATTTGAGTAGGTTGTGTTTATATTTCCTTGTTTTTTCATTGACAAACAGTACTCAGTCAAGCCAATTTACAACCAGTCAGGTGCTGTGGAGTGTTTGAGGATAAAATCATGTCATACTTCAGTGGTGTGCATTTTTGGGTCATTTGTTTGTTTTTTGCTTTTACATTGGGCATAAATAGAAACACTTTTTATAGCGAGAATATAATTTATTTTATTGTACAATAATTAGAGGGTAGACTGTTTTTGCAGAATTGAAGTAATTAGTTTTTTTTTAAAAAAAAACAACTACTGTCAGTTGCGCATAATAAGCAGAAGATATGTATTTAACCATCTGTCTCTGTATTGTTGTGCGCCTCCCCAATCTCCGAGCAGTGAGATTTCCGAGGTCCCTGCGCTCCTCCAGGGTTTGGTTTCCTTTGGGAAGAAGGTCAGCGGAGACTGCGGTGTCTTTATGAAATATGGTTTATTCATTTACACACATTCCAACCTGAGCTTAGGATGGAGGGGTTCAAGGCATCAGCAGTCCAATATCCAGCTTTTCCATCTGTATTACAGGAGGCACCCCAAATGCCATGGTGCAGAGAGCCAGTCTCTCTTCCTGCCTCCAGTCCCCAAGCATTCTCCAGACACACTAAAACTGCATGCCTCTCCTGGGCTCCAGGAAGGGGGGGGGTGCTCTCCAGAAGAGTTTCAATGACAAAAGGGTCTTCCTGGCCCATTCACCAGTTGCTGGGCAGCCAATGTTCCCATCATCCTACCTGGCCACTCTATTTGTTTAACGAAGGAGAGACTCATCTGACTAGCAGAGTGAGTTCCTCATTCCAAGGCATAGGATTCCAAATCAGGAGCTGGAAAGGGGACTCACGGGGTCATCCATTCTAAACCCCATGCTCATAACAGTATTAAAACTCTAGCTCATATCCCAATTAGATCATTGTTAGCACCTCAGCACTAAGAAGAATGCAGCATTAATGCTAGCATGTAACTAAGAAAGCTTTGAAAGAGATGCAATTGTATGAGACTGCTGAGCTCCAGGATGTCAGTGACTTCCTGTTCCTGTGACACATCTGCTGTGTTGATTTGGAGCTAGGTGAGCAGGAACTTGGTCATCTAGCCTAATTTCTGAATGGTACAATGCAGAAATGCCCACCCTATGCTGTATGAATAGGTGAGGGGGGGATAATTGGGGTTGGGGTATATGTGCTTTAGAGAATGCATCACTTTCAGTTGTTAGGGGCTCTGCCCCTTGACAGCCATTACCTACCCTGGGTAACATAAATGGGGCCAAAATTAAGACCACATTGCGTAGCAATCTGTTGATTGGTCCTATTGTACTGCATGGTGCTGTAGTAATGCAGCAATGGATGCTGCTGTGGTTTCCAGGTTTTGGCTGAGATGGTGGGATGTATTGCTTTGTCTGTGTTCTGTTGCTGTGATTAGAGGTAGGATAAGGGAATTATATGTCATAATATAATTATGATATGGGGAGGAAGGCAGTGGGACTGCCATGCCTGTGATGATAGGTAGGGAGAGATATAGTAGTGGACAAAAATATAGAGGGGGGAGGAGGAGGGTTAGTTACATCAAAGCTCTCGCTCCTTCTGCTTCACCCACTGCATCTCAGAATTTGGGAATGCCGATCGACCAACCCCCTGGTCTGGTGATGTTGCTGCTAGATGCCTTCCAATAATCCTTCATCACTATTCTTACTATCTCTTTTTTAATCTGTGTAGTAGGATCATTAGGAGAGCCACTGTAGTGTAGTAGTTATGTGTTGGACTACGACCTGGGAGACCAGGGTTTGAATCCCCACACAGCCATGAAGCTCACTGGCTGACCTTGGGCCAGTCACTGCCTCTCAGCCTCAGAGGGAGGCAATGGTAAACCCCCTCTGAATACCGCTTACCATGAAAACCCTGTTCATAGGGTCGCTGTAAGTCGGGATTGACTTGAAGGCAGTACATCACCTTCATCATATATGTGTGAGATAGACTCTTTCTTTTATAAACAGGGATGTTTTATAAAAAGAAAGAAAAAAAGAGTGAATACATATATAAGCCAACTGAGTAACCTTTCCATAGGGAGGTGTTTTGTTTTCCTTATAAAGTGTGGATATTCACGTCCTGGCATTTTGATGCATGTCTAGAGCATTCCCAAAAGAGGACAGCAAACAAAATAAAATAAAAATAATCAAATGCAGCTTTACAGGCTTGTGGATTGTTTCTGTTTTGATCATGCATTGTATGTGCATGACAACAAAGATATACACACAAGATCGTATTTACTTCTTTAGCAAGCCCTACAACAGAGATTCTAGCTCTCAGGGCCTCATCTCCCAGTTTCCATTACCTTGCTGTAAGACAATCTGTCTATAATACCGATGGGAAAAAACTCACAAAATGTCAAGCTTGAATAGAAAGAAAGAGACGCATGTACTAATGGCCAAACACACTCTACAAGACGTGAGCAATTAGAGAAGCCGACAGATATATATATGGTTAGTGGTAGTACAGGCCCATTCCCAAGGTATTAAGCAGCAGAGCCAGAGTGGCACAAGATAGAAAAGAAAGAGAGACTGCCACAGGCTGGAGAGGTCCACTTACTGACGCTGCCACAGACTGCCATGCAGTATTCCTCAGTGTCAAAGTTGTTTCGATTTCCACCACATCCGCCGTAAAAGAATGGTGCACATTTTCCTTCAGTCACATCAAAGTACCAGCGGGAGATCATTGCTCGGCAAGGACCAGTCTCAGCTTGTTCAGAACACACCTCTAATTATAGGAGATGTGGAGGAACTATATTTAGCGTGAAAGTGGAATTGTCAATGCTCTTCTACATACCTTTATTTGTAGTTATATACATAGTACTAGGAGACCAAGAATTACCCTAGGGAGGGATTAATCTAGGATGTGTCTGTCTACATCTTTGTTACACCATTCAAAAATCAACTACTTTAAGTCCCACTCTTTAAAGTCAGATTCAAGCCAAGTTCTACTGTTCTGGTCTCAGTCCAGTGCTAAAAGTTCATCAGGCAGGACCTGAACTGAACAGTTCTCTCTGGAAATGCTCATACAACATTACATTATAAAATCCTATCTCAGAATAAAAAAAATTACGTTGAAAGCTATTTCTGACTCTATTCAAAGGATTTATACAACTGATAAAGGAAGAGTTGATATTACTCCCAATACAGTACCAATCTCAATATATGAACTTAAAAGAGGATTTAAGAGGTATCCAGGTTTTATGTTTCTATGTATGACAGGGGACCATGCCCTAAAGGAGTACATCACACATCTACAAACTTGAATAGATTGTTATTTACATTTTTAATTTTCACCAGAATTTAGGCTAGCAATTATATTTGTTTCTGAACTAAAAATGTCAAATAAAAATTCTATACACTCAGATTATAATTCCGCTATGCACCAGTGTACATATCTGTAGCCCTTTACCAATAATGTTCCAAACAGGAAAAAAATCCACATTTTCTTTTGTAAAGGTGCAGAACATTAAATTGCAGAACATTAAATAAAGGTACTCCCATTGTCCTTCTTTATCCCCTTTCCTCATGGGGCAGTTTAGTTAGATTTGTGTTAGACTATAAACAGAGTTTTGTCATCACCTTTATGCTGTGTACTGGAAAATTGTATGAGCTAAAGAAAATTACTACTACTACATTCTGTCACTACATGCTTCTAGGTTATAATCAATCTATTAACCAAGTTGTCTCCCTTTCCATTTACTAAGGCCTGTGAAGGCTCTAGTTCAGATTTCCAAACCCCTTTACACCAGGCTATTTATCTTGTTCCACACAGAATGCATTTGATCTAACATGTTTGCAAAATATAAACAACACCAAAAGCAAAGTCTCTCTTCTTCCAAATTTTGCCTATGCTCTGAAGATTATTTTGACAAGTCTTCCCACATCACATGGGATTATGGTGAAGGCCTACTGTGCCTGATAAAGATTGTATGTGGCCATGTTCAAATGTAACTGCAAGCCAAGAACCTTAAGCCAATTGTTAAGCCAAGTGCTCCTTCTTAACGTGAGTGGGTAAACAAATTAGGAAGGGGATATGTCTGAACCCAGGGTCGTGACCTGTTTTGCCCTAAAGCTGGAAATGCTAATCAGCCTTAAACCATAATTTGTTGTTGGTTTATAAAATTTCACAATCCTAGGTTCAAACGCAATGCTAATCGATCCCTCTCCTGATTTGTTTATCTACATGTGCCAGGCAGGATGGAAGTTGGAGCAATCAGACTACATGCACCAGCATGCATATTGTGTACAAAATAGTTTATTTAATCAAAGTTCTTGGCTTATTGTTATGTGCAAATGTCATCCGTACTTTCCTTTTATTTGCATCCCATATAAGAAAAAAGTAACAATATGCCACCTTTTTCTCCTAGCGGTGCTGCCCAGTTGGCACATGAGAGGGTTTTCCCAGTAGCAGTTCCCCATTTTGTGGAATACTGTCACTTGTGAAGCATGTCTGTCTTCCTCATAACTTTCAGGAGGAATTTAAAAATTCATCCAGGCATTTGAGGCTGAAAGATACTGTTCCTAGCAACCTTGAAATTATTAACTGTGAGGATATGTGACTGTTTTACACATTTTAATGATTTTATTTTTTATTTTTTTTTATAATAATTTTTTTATTATTCAAATTTTTATAAAAACAAATACAAATACAACAAAAACAATACAACAGAAAAAAATAAAAGAAAAAGAAAAACTTGACTTCCGATTTGTTACAGATCAGCTATAAGTATATAATATATATCAAACCTGTCTCCTAAAACATACGAAATTCACTTTTTTCCAAGGTCTATCTTAATTAATCGTCAAATCCCATTATCATCATTTCATTTTTTTCTTTCAACAAAAAGTCCAAAAGAGGCTTCCATTCCTTAAGAAATGTATCTGTCGTTTTTTCTCTAATAAGACATGTCAATTTGTCCATCTCAACTAAGTCCATTAATTTCAATAGCCATTCTTCCATTGTTGGTATCGATTCCATTTTCCACTTTTGTGCATATAGTAATCTTGCTGCCGTGATCATATATAATATTATTCTTCCATATTTCTTTTCCTTTTGTTTATCCATAAAACCCAATAAAAAAAATTCTGGTTTTGACTGAATATTTATCTTTAAGATTTTTTGCATCATCCTACCTATCTGTGCCCAAAATAATTTTGCCTGTTTACACAACCACCACATATGATAAAAAGATCCTTCTTGTTGTTTACATTTCCAACATACATTAGAAACATTACTATACATTTTTGACAACTTTTCTGGAGTCATATACCAATGATACATCATTTTAAAAAAAATTTCTTTAAGATTATAGCATAATGTAAATTTCAAACCTTTTTTCCACATATTTTCCCATTGATCCATTTGTATATTATAACCAAATATTTTTCCCCACTTAACCATACACTCTTTTACTTGTTCTTCTTCCATGTCCATTTTTAGTAAAAATTTATACATTTTTGCAATAATGATTTTAGATGTTTTAAATAGGTTTATTTTTAATTCTATGGCTTTACTACTTTTGTGTTTGCTCACTGGGCTCCTTCTTATCCCAGTCTGCATCTGTGTTGGAATTGCTTTTTAAGATGTTTTTAAAGATGTTTTGTTATAATATGTTTTTAAAGATACTTTGTTTTAAAATATTTTAAAGTCTGTTTTTAAGATGTTTGCCGCCCTGGGCTTCTTCTGGGAGGAAGGGTGGGATATAAATTTAAATAAATAAAATAAATAAAGGAGGCGAGAGACTCCCCAGCAGAAACGTAAGTGAGGCCAGCACGAGGGCAGTATCCAGGGTTAGCTTGAAGTCAGAGTCCAAAGTTTACCTCAAAACCAAGGGTGTCAGGCAAGAATCAGGGTCAGAGCAGTCTGGGGTCAGAATCTAAGCAGTCTGTAAACAATGCAGGTAAGGGGCAAGGCAAGTGACAAGTTCGGGGTCCACAGGCAATTTTTAGATGGGTCAGGTATACAGCTCGAGTATAGACATTGTTCCAGCAGCCCTTCCAGCTTAGCACTGGGTTTTTTATGCTGGACCTGCTGAACCACACCCCAAACCTCTGCTGACTCACACTGATCACCTGTAGCCAGCACTTTACTCCCAAGGACTGTGGGACTGTAGTTTGGCATTCCTTCGGATGGGCCGGGTCTCCATCTGGCATCGGAGGCGATGCCTCTCCCTTGGGCTTGGGAGCTGTTCAGCCTTGATGCCAAACTTGCCCCAGATGCAGGCGGCCCATCCTGGACCTTGTCATAGGATCCTGGCCCCTCACACTCAGATGGAGCCTTAGCCAGGGCAGGGTCCAAGACCGGAGCCTCCTGGTCTTCCTCCTCTGATAAGGACTCCCCTGGCTGGGACCTGACACATGAGCATCTTTGGGAGGAAGGATGGGAAAGACATGAAATATTTAACCCTAAATTGCTTGTGACAGCTTTGCTACACACAAGTCATATATTTACACACATGGCCCATCTATGTAAGGTACTTGATATATCCCACTTTCTGTAGAGCAACTGCTGTCTATATCAACTGCTCATAAGATTCATCACATTGCTCTAATTTATTATTTATTGATATTTTACTGCAATGTTTTCTTCATGGATTCTATGTTTTACTGATGTATTTCTTTGTATCTTTGGTTAAAATGTTGTATATAGATCCCCCCCCAAAAATTATCTTGTGTTTTATGGAAACTGCTTAGGGATGTCGCATATTTTGCAATATATAAATATTATGAATGAATAAATTAAATTACAGCAAAACAAGCAGGTAGTGAATTATTCTGTCACTAGAATATATGATAAAACGTTTTAGCTACATCTCAAGAAATACTGACTATAAAGGTCCAGAGAACAGTGTTAATATTTACATTTTTGGCACTGGGTAATGTCTGTCTGTACAATACAGAAGGACGAATAAATGTAGATGTCTCAGAAGTACCACAGAACAGTTTTGAAATATATGAAATATTTGATATATATGGAATATTTAATATATAAATATTAAGAGATCATTTCCTTAGTTAAAAATCTAGTGCTTGACTGTGACTGCAATCCTATATAGTGTATAGTACACAAATCTACATGGGAGTAAGCCCCACTGAAGTCAGCGGGGTTTACTTCCGAGTACATATAAACAGGATTGTACTATGTATAGCTTACAGGACAATTCTGTATATGTTTACTCTGATTGAGCTCAATGGGGTCTTACTCTTAGGTAACAGGGTACAGAATTGCAGATACATTTTCTAAATGCAGCTTCCAAGTTTAATTTTATCAAGAAGAGAATGACTATTTCTAAAAATATGCTTAGAATTAGAAGCCAAATACTAATTTTAATACCCAAAGAGAAAAGCTAATTTCACAAGAAGCTTTTTGGAATTTATCTGGAGACAGCTGTGGAGCTGGCACAGACTTTAAGAATAAAGCTTAGGCATTAGCTACACAAAGATAATAGTCTCCCAGCAGGCAGTTAAGGGAATAAAAATTAAATTATTCGTTTCAACTGCAATGCAAAAGAGCAAGTATTTCAGCAGAGTTAAATACCTTAGAAAGTGTAATTTGTACCCACAAATAATTAAAATGAAATTTCACTTACAAATGTTTATTTTTTGCCTACTGGTATAGAATAATATTTATTTATTATTTGATTTATACCCTGCTGTTCCTCCCAGTGGGAGCACAGGGAGCAATTAGGACAATTAGGACATGAATTTAGCAGAAACTGAGTTTGAAATACATAGAGCAACATCAAACTCATTCTTTCTTTCAATGGGTCTACTAGCAGGACTAGGTCTTCTAGTTACCACATTATACTTTAAAAACTCACATTTTATTTGTGTGGATATTCATTTCAAACTAAGGGATTAAGCAGCTACTGCACAAAGGAAAGAGCTCTATTTTGAAGGTTTTGACTCAAATGGACAGAATTACATAGTTTAATGAACATTACATTCATAAATGGCTTTATGGATCTTAGACTCCTATGTCTTACTGACAGTTTTTTAAAAAATATACAAACCCAGTTCTGTCCACATGTAACTTCAGGCTGGTAAGTGAATTCTCTCTGTCATGTTTGATAGAAATACCATTGCCGTAATGATACTGCTGCCCTTTCATTTGCTCCCATAAATTCTTTATCCTTTCCTGTCCCTTCTCTTGCTCAGTTTTCTCCCACCCCTCTCTTCCCACCCCCAACTTGGACCAGTCTAAAATTAGTCTATAAGCTCCCTGGGACATGAAGCGATCTTTTGTTGCTACTCCGTAAAGTCCCCTGTATTGTGATGGCACTGTATGAAAACAACCAGCAACAGAAGTGATCTTCTAAGCCAAACTACATGGAACTGCCAATAGCAACTCAGTGTTCCATGATGTCAATCCCATTTACTCTGACAATGTCCATTTCCCAATGTTCCTGATAGACATAAGCCCACTAAAACAAATTCTTTGCCAATGTTAGTTCTTTATGTGAGGTTTGACATCATTTTACTGTCAATAAAAGTTAAAATACAGTCTGATGGTCTGTTTATAAAGGTTGGTCTTAAAAAAATTTTTTTTTTACATTATTTGTTCTGGTGGGTGCACCTCTACTGGATATATAATGTTTCAGTCCATGAAACACTAACCACATTTACTAATCTGGAACATACTGTTCAGATTTAGTAACAACTTGATTTAGAGCTTCACAGGCACTCTGATGTGTTCACTTGGCTTCTAGCTTGTAGAAGGACTTCACATGTAACGGAAATAAGCTCATGGGCTCTCCCTAAAACTGCAATAAAGGGACAGCCCCAGTGGCATTCTATATGCGCGCAAAAGTTCTGTATAGGTGACCAGCCTTTGGACCAGGGAAATGTTCTTAAAGCCCACCTTAATGCTCTGTAGGCATTTATCTGCACACAGGGCTTATCTGTGTACCAAGAACTATGAAATCTATGTGGTGTTATATGGCTAGCAAAACTAGATAAAGTCAACATTTTAAAACTGTTTAAACAAGCTGGCTCTTACATGAAAGACACCTGCCTCCTATTTTCAACATATATTAATATGAACCAGCAGACTTTCTCAACCCCTTGGGGGTGGGGGACACAGAGACAATAGCAGACTCCCAGCAGCGTGGAGCTCATCAGAACAGAGTGGCAGAAAAGCTGGGGGAGATCCAGGTTGGTTGTGGCAGCCCCGAAGGTATGCGTATGAAGCAGTCACCGCTCCATAGCTCTCTCAATCTCTCCACAGTCCCATCTCAACAAATGTACTATTGTGGGGAAGATGCAACTGCCTTGGCACTCACCCATGCCCAGTCCCAAACTATATCCACTTTAACTAAATCTTAAATATTCTGTTTTAACTTTTAAATGCCTGCTGAAAACCCTTCTGTCCCACCAGACTTATGCAGGCAATTAAGATGTCTATTTGCAACAAATGACTCTTGTTTTTATTAATCTTTAATGTATGCTTTTGTTTTGTTTTTAACTTGTAAACTGCTTTGATGTTTTTAAATGAAATAGTGGTAAGCAAATATATTTACAAATATTTCAAAGACACTGTTCAAATAAATGGAGGCACTACAGGGCACTCTTACACACAAACAAAAGGGTCTTAGACCTTTCTGAAGTATCCTGTATCTGCTGAATATTTGTTTCCAGGCTGTCAAGTGTTTCCAGGCTAACAAGCGTTCACACAGTATCTGACAGCTCTCCCTTTAGGCAAGCATTAAGCTTAAAAAGGCTATTTGCCAATTCTTTTTAAAAAAAGAATAATGGGGAAATGAAGCATTTCAGTGAAATCCACTGCAAACGAACAACACAAATCAGCAAATGGTTGCAGTGAAAAAAATTATTCTGCTTCTTGGTCCTTCAGCCAGACATTAAAAATGGCATTCACTCTGGCTTTGTTTTGCTCATCAATATTCCTAATAGTGAAGTGACATGACAAGTAACAAAGTAGAGATGACACATGAGCTACAGGGGATCTTTTTGTAATGGCTGGTGGTTAAAGTGTGATCATCTTTCATCAGAACCCAGGTAGCCAAAAGTACAACAAATACTACTAGAGTCCATATAAATGTTGGCAATTTGGCATTTAAAATGTTTAATCTTCTGAGAACAATTCCTGTCCATCCTCCCCCCCCCCCATGTAAACATATAAGCTAATACAGAGGGCAACGAGATTCTCTCTGGAAATGCCATACAAATATGACTTATTCTTAAATCTGCAGCAAGAAGACTTGTGCTCTTTCCCAGTTTGCCTCTTTGCTTGTTAGTTTCTCTAGGTCTTCTTGGCTTGTCACTTCCAGGCCCCCAGAAAAGGTTGCCAAGAGAGTGACAATGGCTGCAGGCAATTGAGTTATCTATGATGGGCAACAAATTAGCAACCTACAGTACGGTGCTGCAGCTCACAAGTAACAGCAGCTGTGAGAACAGAATGCTAGCTAAATTTACAGCCCCCAAAGGAAACAGTGAGATGTCTGGGAGAACACTGGCTCAGAGGCAGACAGACCTGGGCCTCCTGATGCTATTGAGTCTCTAAAAACATATACGCTTGTCTCAAGACAATGCTTACAGGATAGAAGGGTTGTACTATTAGTCTACCAAGAAAGCATTCCCATGCAAAGCTATCCTCTCCGCTGCCTCCTCCACTCTTGTTGTACTGAAGCGTAACAGCTGCTAAAAACACAGCTTTCATATAATATGTTTGCCAATGGGCATGAAATAACAGGCTGCTGCCTGTCTTTCTTCCCGCAGGATTAAAACTGTAATGTTCGTGAAAATGGAATCATGTTTTGTATACCATTCTAGAAAGAATAGGTATGGCTCCTGCTTATTAAATATGAGGAGTAAAGAAAAATATGCTGGCTATAATTATTCCTCCCATGGACACATCACTCATGGCATGTGGATGGATATCCATTTGCACAACAGCTCTGTTTGCCCTCCCTCCTCTCTTGGTGTTCCCATACCTATGAGTGCTTTCCTTATTCACTATCCAGCCCACCTTCTCCACTCTTCAAGGAAGGCAAGCTTGGCCCACATTCTTTGATTGAGCAAAAGAAGAGAGGCTATATGGAGGATACAGAATGTGCACACAGGCCTCCCATACTCTGTAACAGCCTTTTGAGCTGAATGTCCATGTGTGTGTTGAGGGGAAGGCCCCCACCAAAAATTTTGGCTTAGGACCAGCATAACAAAAAGACTGCCTCCTCCTATCTTCCTGACTGAGGTCAATGGAGGACACCCTGATGGACGGGAATGAAGGAAAACTCTGTCTCAGTTTTGGAACCCAGGATCCTGAAATCCCTGTCCCAGGAGATCTGCATCTGTCTAGCATTCTGAACTCAGCTGAAGATCTTGTTGTTTTGGGCAGGTTCTTGGCTGATGTTTTTGCTGTGCTCAGAGTACAAAGGTAGGATAAAAATCTCTCCACCACAAACAGCAAACAAATAAAATGCAGAGTTCCACTGAACTTTCTGCTATCTACTGTTTTGTCCAATATGCAGATAAGTAATGAAGAAAACTAGGTAAGTTATACTTACCTTGATCTTTCCCTGCCTTTCAACTAAAGTACAATTACTTCTCCTCTATTCATAGCACATTTGTAAGTCACTTTCCCATGTCTGCTCCATTTAATTGGCTTGGCACAGATGTAATGCTGCTAAGCTCCAAACAGTGGCTAAGATAATGGGAATGGGTCACAGATTCACTGACTCCCTCCTCCACTCCCCAGAGCAAATTCACTGCCTTCTCCCCTTGTCAGCATTAACCATGATTTATCAGTACACCTTCATCAGTGCTTACTTCAGTTAATGTTAAGGAGAATGAGGATTTGAATCTTGTTTGACAACACTGCTTATTTACCATTTCAATTTGTATCTCACATTATCACCAGTTATGCACCCAAGACAGCGAATGACAATGCAAAAAACACAAATATAAAACAATAATACACAATATAAGACGACAAGCTATCAAAAACATATAGAACCAGTAGCTAAAACACATTAGCTTTTAGGTAGCACTGACCATGATTATCGTAGGCATAGATGCAATGAGAAATCATGGTTAAAACCAACAAGGGAAGGGCAGAAGGGAGTGAACCTGCATGCTGCCTTGAGCTACTTGAAGGAAAGGAGAAAGATAAATGTGAGAAAGAAAATAATAATGGCACTGAAAGCCCAGCTTAGGCTCCTTTCTACCTACTTGTTCATCTCTTTCTCATAATTGCTTAAATGGTTTCAAAAGCATTGATGAGATCACTCTGTTGTGGAAAATGTACATGCTGACCAATGTCTTAATAAAAAGTAACTTTCTAATCCATCTATGCCTACAGTATAAACCCCCTTAGAAGTTTTTATATTTAATTGGTATACAAATTCTGTTAAATAAATAAAACATTCCAGTGATGCTTGTATTCAGTACTTGTCCTGTACAATTTACATCTGCATTCTCTACTTGCTCTAAATGATACAGGCTAGGAATATAAAATTTACAGCCAAAGGGGGGGGGGAGGAAATAACATATTAAACCACCAGCCTATTTACATTACCCCCAGAACATTTTTCAATCTTAATATAAGTTGATGACCCAGCAAGCCAGGCCTGTAACTGACATGCATCCTTTCCCATCTCATACCTTACTAAAACTGTTCACCACATGTTTGATACTATTTTAAATTAAAAGTTCACATCTATTTTAAATTGCTTTTTATCTACACACACAGAGATGAGAATCGTCAAAACATGATTTGGGTTGTTTGTTACCGGGAATCAGAGATGGCAATAAAAAAGTGACATATGAAATTTGCAAATCAGAGTGAAAAAGCATGACGGGTGTAGCCACTTCAAATATTTTGCTGTTTGGAACATTTTTAGTAGTAAAGGGCAAATGCACACTGTGAAGATCAGTTCCTTACACCTCATGCTCTGTAAATAACAGCTTACCTCGAACAACCTCTTCTACAGACTCTGTAGTTGTGGTGGTGGTGGTAGCAATACTGGTTGTTCGTTCGGTGGCTTCCTGAAACTGATCTTCTGCCTCTTCTTCAGCCTCATCACCATCTCCATCATCGTCATCAGCATTTTCATCTTCCACATCTGCAATGTCCTCTTCCTCCGTCAGCTGCTCTTCTGCTACCTTGTCGTAACTGCAAACAGCAATGGATTCAGTTAAACCCCTCACAATATGGTTATTAAACAATACTTTATTCACAGCTCTGTACAAGTATGGCCTTTGTTAAACTGATCACTGTGAAAAGGACTGGAGAGACTCTGTTTTTAAAATAGTAAAGAGAAATATTCTCTTCATCCCAGAATAAATGGCTTGTACAACACAAAGGTGTTAAAAATAACCATGCCAGACTACATGATCTTTTGTTGTATGGTTGACTCTATGACCTCTGTTAAACGGTTGGAAATCACTGTTTTGTCTTTTAGGAGGCCACACCTCTGTTCACACCTCTGTCATTTGTGCGTGCTACACACAACAAAAGTTATGTACGATGTTATTCACAGAAGTGAATTCACGTCTATCTGATTAAATGGGTCAGGTAAATATTTTGCAGTCAAGATCTATTTAAATTGTTCTTCTGTAAAATCTGTAAAAATAATGCCATACCACCAGCTTATACTCACAGAACACTCATATCTTTTACTGGCAATTTCTGCATAGGTAGGTATGAAGACAGAATACAGGAATGTAGGAACATTGGAAACAGCTTCAGAATCAGTCCATTGGTCCACCTAGCTCAGTACTGTCTACTCTGACTACTCTGCATGTAAAACAAGATTCCTCTGAAAAGCAGTTGCTGGGGATTATAAATGGAAGAGTGCTATTGTACTCATGTTCCACTTCTGAGCTCCCCATAGGGCGACATCTGGTTGGCCACTGTGAGAATGCTGGACTAGACTCATCCAGCTGTGTTCTTATCTTAAGCCTTTAGTTGCCTCACAGCCTCCACCTCCCTGTTTTTCTTCTGTTTCCCCTGTATCAAATTTTAGATTACAAGCTTCTCAGGAACCTGAGCTCTTGTAATCTGTAAAGTGCTATGTGCACTGATAGTGCTGCATCAGGAACGACAAACCTATGGCCTTCAAAATGTTACTATACTAACTCTCATCAGGCCCAGATGGCATGACCAATGGAAAGAGATGATGGGAGTTGAGCCTAACAACATATGGAGGGCCACAGGTTCTTTATACCTGCAATGCATAAACAAACAGAAACAATAACTGTAAAACTGTTTTGGCAAAAAGGTACTAAACATAATCATGAGTGTCTTGTTTGTTAGCTAGCAGAATTACAACTTACATTCCAAACACAAAAGAATGTTTGGGAAAAATAACCCTTCCTTTGTCATTCATCTACTGGCTGGACCATTTTGTATTTCATACTTTACCACTGTCACCAAAGAGCACCATACATTATTATTATTATTAGGCAGACGTAACTGTAAAACCGAGCTTGGAAATGTTACTTTTTTGAACTACAACTCCCATCAGCCCCAGCCAGTATGGCTACTGGACTGGGCTGATGGGAGTTGTAGTTCAAAAAAAGTAACTTTTCCAAGCTCTGTTGTAAAGTAAGTATCCAAGAGAAGGTCTTGTATCTCAGGTAAGATCACATTGGAGGAAAAAAACCTTGTTCAGAATTAAGAAAGGTGTCTTATCCAGTGTCAGATCATTGGTCCATCTGCCTCACTATTATGCACTCTGACTGGCAGTGGCTTTCTAATTTCATACAGGAGTCTTTCCCAACCCTATCTAGAGATGCCGGGGTTAGAACCTGGAATTTTAAGCATGTAAAACATGTGTTCTCCCACAGTGCTACAACTCCATCTCTAAAATCTAAAGGTGTAGCTGCTGCCCTGCTCTTCCCTTGTAGCAGGATGAGAACAGCTTTGACTTTCACCCAGCCAGAATTCATACAGGTTGTATTTTTAGCATACAAAATCCAGTTAAACTTTCAAAATAAATTATTTATGGAATGAATGAATAAATGAATAAATAAATGAATAAATAAATAAATAAATATGGAAATTGATTATGGGCTTTTAGGTACAACAGCCTATTAAAAAAAAAGGTGGGAGGAGGAAGAGAAGAGACACCTGTGCACGTGTACAGGAAGCATTACCAGGTTCTCCAAGATTCCTAATGCTCATCACTTTCATGACTCAGATTTTTACAGTAACTAGATTACCAAAGCCCATTACATGCATCTGATGTGTCTAGGTTCTCTGCCAGCTTATGTCCATTTCAAAACATAATGCATTTTCTTGTTTACTCTGTTAACATTTGGGCTTTTAAAAAAATAAACGACTACTCCAAATATAATACCTTTGTATGTGTGTTTTTAAAAGTGGTTTATTCAGAAATACTCTGATGAATAAAGGTACAGAACGTAATCTAGTAGAGGTAAATCTACTGGTCCTTAAATGGTACACCAATTAGCATTCATATGGGAGAACGCTAACCTAAATCTCCAAGGCAGTACCCCTTCTCCTGAACATTTTTCTTTTCTGAGATTTCTCAACCATTATATCTGCTATTTCCCAAAACACATTTTTCTTTCTTCAGAGCAAGTTTACATATTACATCAGAGATCTGAATACACACACCCAGTCCCACACAAGGAATGCTCCTTTGGGAAAGGGGTTGCACTGGCTGGTAGCTTTCACCCACGTTTTTGACAGGTGCAGTGGGGACCTCTGTGGTGATGGAGACTCCCCCCACTAGCACAGCCACACCCAAACTCCTTGCAGCAAGGCAGTTTGGGGCTTTAGACTGCTCTGTTAAGTGTTTCTTTTAGAGAGATATTCTTGGGGCCGCTGTTTCTAAGCATTCAGTCTCCACAAGAGAATAATCACATCTCATATTAGAACGACATACAGCCACATATAGTTGACAGTAAACTGACTAAGCCTACTGGTGCTAGTAGGGATGGGAGAGAAATTTGAATCAGTTTGCATTTAAAGCCAAATTTATCAAATTTGCACTTTCCAAAATAATATGAGAACCAAAACACAGCCATTCTTCAAAATTTGCACTTATTTGAATTTTGCAATGCAATTCTCCAACGAAGTATATATTAGAGGAAAGTGTGCATAAAATGAATATATTAGTGAAAAACAACATACAAAAATACATTATATTAGGAGAAATTGTTTGCAAATGTGTGGATTATTCCAAACTGCATACAAAAATGTGCTTGACTGGAGAAAGTCACACTACAATGCTGCAGAAATGTGAAAAACCAAACCTAAGATTGGAAAAATGAGAGAAATGAAATTGACAGAGCCTTCCATCTCTAGGTGCTATTGATTACTTTTCCCAAAGTCTATTAAAATGTATTAAATGATATGCAGGGAATCTAAGTAATCTCAAAACAGAACAAGAATCAGCAATGTAAAGACTATGGGCCATATTCAGCCTGTTCAGGTTGTGAAGTTTTTAGCACTAGAGAAGCCTTCCCTCACAATCATTTCAGGAATGATTCACCAGTGAGTGAACTGACATACAGCAATGGGAATGTGGGGTTGTGCACACTGGAGAGAAACTCAACCTAAGGGTCTCACTGTCTAGCTTACTCTAAAACAGCGGTGTCCAACAGTTTTTTCATATTTGTCAAAATTGCGGCAAATGTGTTAATACTTTCATGACCCCCCCCGTTTTTATGTGTAGAAAAATACACAATAATATTTTTAATTATTTATTGATAGGATTAGTGAAAAATCTGACATATCTTTTCATTAAGCAGTGTAGGGAAATCAGGCATAAAACAGACTAAATCTCAACTCCGCCTCCAAATTTTCATCCTATATCTATGTCCTACATTTTGATAGCACAATTTTTACCTCATAAAGAGTTGACTTGCCACATTGAAGCAAACACCGAAAACAGTTTTGGAATAACTGTGTTTAGAACCACAAACTCATTTCGATGTAAAATACGAGTCTACATTATAACAATTGAATCATCTTTCAAACGTTCAAAGTAAAATCACATCTGTCTTGAAAAGGTGCCTCTCCAAAAAAAGAAGCCTCATAGTTGAGAAATGCAGATGTCAAAGTGTATTTTGCAGCATGTAGGACGCAAGGACAAAACTGTGATTTTTAAGGGTGGAAGATAGACACTTTTTTGAAGTGTAAGTTTCAAAGAATTTTATTTAAAAATGTACTAAAAATAGATGGTAAGAGTAAAGCACCAATTTGCCACAGGCAATAGCCGTTTCGCCACATGTGGCTAGTGGCAACCATGTTGAACACCAGGGCTCTAGAACCATTCCCTTCCCCCATACCCCATAAACTCCTGAGCAACCTATATATGCAAAAACAATGCTGATCCTTCAGCGTTCCAAATTGTATAGGGACCTTGAGGACAGCAGTGGGAAGAGGCCAGAGCTTACAGCATTTGCCCCCACTCACTCTTCCTGCATGTGTGTTGATTTTGTATGCGAGTACAAGAAGAGGGCTCCAGTAGCTTGCATTTCTCCGTTTTTCTGTCACTGAATTTGAAAGTAAAAAAAGGAATAAAGATAGCAACAGAAACTATGTAAAATGAATTACATGGTCTGTTAAATAACCAAGAGTGGTCTAAAAATGGATTAGGCCAGTCTTACTAATAATCAGAAGGTGCTATGTCACTTGATGCAATTCACTTGACTTGAGCTTTGACTTCTCTTCCAGGAGTGGGGTGGGAAGGAGCACTGACAGAGGGGGAATGAGCAGCTATTTCACTTTCTATTCCTCTCCACAAACACGCCTCCTATGCTTCTGTCACAAATGACCAGAAAACAGAGACGATCATGAGTCGCAGCCGTCATCAGCACATTAATGAAAGTTTTGGGCTTTCTCCTTCCAAGAATGAAATCTAAAGGCTTTCAGTGTGGAAAATTAAAATGAAACTCAGCCTGCAGGCAGCTTCCATAACATTGCCATAGATTGAAAATGGGTTTGAAATTTGTTCTCTGTCTTTCCTTCCTTGCCACAGAGAGAGAATGCATGAAGGAAGTAGAGAAAGCATGTGTGAAAGAATCTGGTGACTTCACTGCAGTTGTGTTCTGTCTGTTTCTCTCCCACATAGAGGGCAGGAGACAGAGAGAGAAAAGCAGGAGTCAGCCCAAGTACTCAACCAAAAGTCACAAGGCAAGATAGATTAGTGTTTATGTCTCTCTCCTCATGCAAGACAAGACAGAAAGAGAGCAGCCTGGTTTGAACAGCCCTGTAAGCCAGAGTATGGCTTACTGTGGCCACATGAACATACAGCTTTCCGAGGAGCTGCACCTACTTTGCTCCCCCCACCCCAGTTAGTGCAGGATGGCAGCTACACCAAGTTTTGGATTACCGCAGGGGTTGGCAACCTTTCTGGACCAAAGGGCACTTTTCAAATGCTGAGAGTGTGCTGGGGGCAGCAGTCACAAAATGGATGCCATGGGGGTATGGCATAACACAAAGGTGAAGCTTTTTTTCACAAAGGTAAGTAATTGTATTTCCATACTAGAAATACTGTTGAACTTCTGCATGCCATACAGCTGTTAAATGCACAAGAACCCTGTTTTTCTCCCAGGGCCAACCCTAAACCTAGGCTGCCACCCTGGACACACTTACCTTGAAGTAAGCCCCATTAAACACAAAGACACCTGAGTAGACATGTACGCTATTGTACTGTAAATTAATTATTCAGTGCATTCTTAATGAGTTCCTAATCTTTAGCTCCTGCAAAGCAGGAGACATGCATAAGCCTCTTTGCAAATGTTTCACATTTGCCTTTTGGGGGGAGGGGGATTGTTTAACATTCACTCATGCTTATTGTGTAGTAGTATTTACAGAAAATAACTTCTAGGCACTATAATCACAGGTGAACCCAGCAGAGTAAAAATGCATCCTGGTTGCTAGGGAAAAAGGAAGGGCAAACTATGGAGATTCCAAGGACCAGGGAAAAAAAGACAAAAGCAGCAAAAGAGCCACTCTTTAGGACCCTAGTGATTCTTATTGCCTGATGTCCAAACAACTCACTTATCAATCAAAACTCTGACTTTACTCAATGACTAATAACAATGACAGGCAGGAGCAGCCAAACTGGCTCATTTCCCATAAGTCACTTAGAAGGGTACCTGCACATTTTGCTCCATAATGTTCCTTCTAGGAGGGCTAGACTTACTTTTTTTTTAATGACTACTGGGGCTCTGCCCCCCTTCTCACTTTGCTCAGCAATCTTGCTTGCTTGCCAGCCAGGGGCTCCCAAATGCACACAAAGGCAACTCCCAAAAGGGTCCCCCCACCTCCAGGCAACATCCAGAAGGGACCCCAGGCACTTGCAGCCACTCTATTTAGGCAGTTTTATCAGCATCCTGCCTGCCCAGGCTGCTGCTCCTACTGTCCGGCCTCAAGCATTACCTACCTTCCCGTTGTTGCTGCCACCCACTTGCATACTCCCCCCACTCACTCACTCAGTTGCGACAGTAAAATATACTGATACATATTGATTTACTGCTCTTAATCTTTAAACCTTCTAATTCTGTATTAGGGACTATTCTTTATTACAATAAACAATTTATACTTCTGGTCTGATGGTATTTCTGGTGTTTCTTGACGGTTCTGTCCAACTGACTAAGCCCACCCTCATGATCCTAGACTGTGATAGCAAAAGGACTATCTGTAGTCAGATTTTATAATTAAATTGTGATCTCACCTTCAGAGAAATTAGACCTAAAAATATTTCCCTTCACTAATAAAATTCACTTTGCAATACTTTCTCCAAAATTCAGTCTGGATTATTACCATTCTCATTACTGGTGTTCTCTCACAATTTCCAGTTAGAAATAATTTATCTTATATAGTGGTAGCATTAATAAAGCCACCAAATGAAAGATGTTTCTCTTCCAAGAGATATTTATAATGGAAATCTTGCTTAAAGTAAAGTAATCTAGTGCCTAGTCAGGTTTTAGGCGTTCACCACTGCCTGTCAGGGTCATCTGCTAGTGGAAATAGGCTTCTACTCTCCCTGATGGTAAGTACACACTAGTGATGTCAGAGATGACATGACTGGCAATTTGCACAGCAGGCAGAAGAGCACCTCAAAACCAGCATCATATAAACTCAAAAACACCTATGGGTGGGGGCCATGCCTAGACTGGGGAATTAATAATTCCAGAAATGAGACCTTCTACAGTCATTCTGATAATTCTTTCCAGAACATTTCCCTGTCTGTAAATATCTTTCTAGTGGGAATGTAGTTTTAAGGCAAAAGGTAGCAGAGCTGAAGGACATGATGTAAACATTTTCTTAAGCATCAGCTCATTTGATCCAGGCACTGTCAAATATAATTTCAAACATCTAACATAGACAGAACATAGCACTTGGGTCTCTTAAAATATCTTGATGTTATTGTGGGCTGAAGGTCAAATATAAAACACACTTGAGGGTAGTAAGATATTATTTTTAACCTTTGTGATCATGAATAGACACAAATCAAGGTGTGAAGTTCTTATGAAATTCCACGAGAGTGTTTATGCTAGCATCTTCAACAAAAACTACCATCATATCATCCTTTTGTGCTGTATCACGCTGAAAGAGACATATAGCCAAGCAACCTATTTCCAACAGTAAGTTTAGAAGCATATAATACAGCACAGGTAACCAAACATTTATAATATTCTTCAACGTATGCCCAATTCTGTTCCCAAGAAGCAAACCCTGAAATAACTTTTCCAAATATGCAGATCAAGCACAAACAAAATGCCAAATTTAATAGCTTTAGCACATTTCTCTAGCAAATGACTTTTCACTGTACTGCAGCTAAAACCCAACACTGACAAACAGCAGTTTAACATTCCAGTATGAACAGAGGTAAGAAACTGTGAGGTTTTTTTAAAAAAAAAAATTGTCAGCTTAACAAAAAAAAATCCTATAGCAATACTGTTCCTACAAAACGTTGTGTGGTTTTTTTAGTTAGCTATCGTGGTGAGAAAGCATTTTGCATAGCTTAGTAATTGTAATATACTTAAAATCATGCCATAAAATAGTGGTTTTTGTTTTCTTTTCTGAGGAACAATAGGATAAGGAGCAATAGCTCCCTATGAATCAGAGAGATGGCATTTGTCAGTTATTGAACAGAAAGTAGCAAGAAGGTGCCTAGAATCCATTCTCCATTCTCCAAACACATGATCACCTGGGATGGGGCCACAACACAAAATCAAGCCACTTTCAAACATGATACCTGCCAAGTAAATAAACCTTCTGTAGCCTCTATGCAGATATTGTGCTTGTTCAAAATTTGCTTGAAGGCTAAAATTCTATGCACTCTTACCTGTAAGTCCCACTGAACAAACTGAGACTTACTTCCAAATAAACATGGTCTGAACTAGACTGAATGCTTGTAACTCTCACAATATCACAATATTTCAGCCAGAGACTTTCAGTGAGGAAGCCCTCCACAGAAGTTTCTCACAGTCTTTTTCCTCCAAAGAACATCTTGGCCTAATGACGACAGGAGCAGCAGCCTTACCTGCCATCAGCATAATCTGCATCTGCACCTCCCCACCAAACATCAGAGTCATCTTCTTCAGCATCAACTGAATCTATATTGTCATTCTCATCTGCTACTGGGCAGCAAACAAACTCCACACCACGGAACTTGTCGATTCCACAGGGTAACAGCATGCCGTAGTCATGCAGATTCATACCTTTTTCACTACAGGACTGAAAACAAAAAGGGAGGGAAGAGAGAATACCCTGTTAGACAAGAAAGAAGCTGTTAAACAGACTTCTTAGAAATCGGCTAGAAAATTTATTCAGCATGTACACTTAGCATTAACTCAACCTTTAGCACCAATTCAGACCTTAGAACAGTCACAGAAACCCTGGAAACATTTCCCCATGGTTTCATGTGGTGGTGAAGGTGAATTCTTACTATGCTGACAAGCTGGATGAACCATACAGCATAAATAAATACTAATATATAAAGGTGCTGTCAAGAAGACACTCCTGTGTTAAAGGCTTAGAGATAAGCTACATGGAATATGGCATATTTTGCATATTTATTTTCTAAGCAAGTAGATGTAGAATTACAGATATAATCTTGCGTGCAAGACCACTTAGAAGACAACCTGACAGAGCACTCTCTAATATATACAAATGTGCCTTCAGATATTCCCAGAAAATAAAGCATGTACTTGGGAAAGAACTAAAAACAGGAAGAGTGATCTTAGATGTTTAAAAATGATCCCTTACATGATTTACGGGTTTTTTTCTTTACAGCATTTCTCATTAGCAGAATGAGACAAGAAC
Organism: Rhineura floridana; assembly: GCF_030035675.1. Classification (NCBI taxonomy): domain Eukaryota; kingdom Metazoa; phylum Chordata; class Lepidosauria; order Squamata; family Rhineuridae; genus Rhineura; species Rhineura floridana. The sequence goes on along the minus strand of NC_084484.1, from coordinate 106,450,654 downwards.
ATCCAGTAAGCCTTCTAACTCCACAAACAACAAATGGACACAAACAAAGGGGAAGGGAAGTGAATTCAAAACACCTCAATTGTGGAATTAAGGGCTTTTTTAAAAGCTAATGTTTGGTCTTTGCCACATGTTAAAAACTGACCTTTTATGTTAAGAGAAGAGATTACAGTCCACTTTCCTAGAGAAAGAGAAACTGGTCTGGCTTATGTAGGCTGTAACTGGACACTGTTGAGAAGATTAAGCAACTCTGAATATTTTAACTGGCATTGTTGGAACAATACAGTCAATGCTAATCAAACAGTAACAGTATGGTTTATCGCAGGCCTTATGCCTTGATGCTGGTGCCCTTCTGTAATTTGTTTACACTAAGCAGTAGTTTCAAGAGCTCTCGGTGGGTTCTCTCAATGAGTCTTCAATCTATTGCTTCATTCATGGTGCCACTGCTCTCAAGGATGGACTTTATGACATCATTAATGATTTACTGCTACAGTACCTTTAAAGCGGAGCTGTACACAATAAACATGGGAAATTCTGTTATATTTTGTTGTTTGTCTTGCGTAAGTTGTTCTCGGAGAATGATTCTGGCCCTTGCAATTTGTTTGGCAATTGTTCTAAGCTGGTAGTCAAGAGTCATGAATGTCTGTGTAAGATTTTCCAAGTCTTTGTTAAAGCCACTAGGATCTGACACAGAATTTAACTAAAAGTAAATAGATATGGTTCCCAGATTGTTACTTTAATTCACTACCTGTCAATTAATAATTTTCTCTTTTATTTGTGTAATGCTGTTTTTATATCTCCTTAAAGATTTATATCAGTAAGTGTGTAATAATAATTACAGCTATTTCTTAAGCACATAAACAAAGTTAAATAATAAGGCATCAAGGAATAAAGATGAAAACACCACAAGCACATTCACAAGCTTACCAAGACAATAGTTATGAATTTAACCATACATGCCCCATTTCTTCCATACTTTATCCTGCTTGTTTTTAATCACAAGACCAACAATGTCAATTGAAAGAAAAATGGCTAGAACCTTCAAGATATTATGACATACCTCCTTAGCAACTGTGTGCCAGTGCAGATGGGTTTCACATATATCCATCTTTTCCTGGTGAAGGAACTTGCACTTATCTGGCACCAGAAGAGCATCACTCACAAACTCTCCAACTGAAAGAAAAATTATGCGACATCTTCATTTTATTATAATCTTGAATGAATGTTTTTCAGTGCAATAGCTTATAAGCAAACATCTTACTAACAGATATCAGAAAGAAAAGGTTCCCTGTGGAGTAAATCATACCTTAATTAACAGTCAGATTTTTTAAATTCCTCACTGAATAAAGCAGCTGCTTCTAATATGTGGTATGATCATGCTGTGATTTAAATACAAACATCTAATGGCAAGTTAACTCTAAGGCTTCTGCAATGTCATTAGACATTATCAATTCACTTACAAGCCTTGCTTCTCAAATGCAACCACACATTACCTACTCACTTAGCTTTGCACCCAAATTGTTAGAAATTTAGTTCTTGTTTTTACATGAAAACTGGTATTTTCACGTTGGCAGATTCTGTTCTTTAGACCTTGGTGTGGCAAGATTAAAGTGGAATATACTACCCTAATGGTTGGCGGATCTGATATTCCTACCTGAATTTTAGTTGGCTGAAGCCAATGACAAAAATTATGACAATATAACCAGGGCTGGTTACAATGATAGTATATACTATTACAAAAAAATAAAATTACAATCATACAAACACATAAAACCATTCCAAATGGAACAGAGCAATATAAAATTCAGCAAAAGATACCTTAAAACTTTCAAAGGTTTGCCTATAATCAGTTTTATGCACAGGCAGCCTATTACAATAATTTTTTAATATTGTTATTGTCATGAGAAAGACTTGTGGGAACACTTTCAAACAAGTATTAGGTTGGATCTAAAAATTTTATTCTGTGAACAGAAGGCGTTTCCATTGATGAAAGGATTCTCTTCATAAAAAGGGGGTCCTTCTGTGAGCAGAACTCTCCTTCCATTGCAAGGAATACTGAAACACTGGAGCTTTATACCATTTTGCTCTTATCAATATATTTTGTGATGAACCATTTCTTGTCTACTGTGCAACGAAAAGCAGTTCATCACAAAAGGAGAAGAGAGGGCTCCACACTGATAAGAATGCTGCCCTCGCTTGAGCGCTGCACTTTAAAATGGCCAAAAGAGGTCCACATATTGAAGAATAACAATACAGGAATGCTAATATATCACCTGGGAAGAAATATTTGCTTTGCTTGTGGTTACACAGATTTTTCATTGATAAGCAGTATGACTTATTATCCTACAGCTGTTGTCATTCTCTGGCAAGTCTGGCACTATGATCCATCTTAATTACCAAAGTGATGAATAAGTGAAGAAATAGGCTTATAGTTTAAATGAAAAGGAAATGTGTGAGTGTTTGGGGACAGGCAGTGAGAACAGGACATAACTGCAATCTGTATCTCCTTATACAACATTTCATACAACAGTTATTCAAACAGTGAAGGATGATACCACAGTGATAAATTTTCTCATTTCAACTAAATTCTCTTCCACCTACTCATATTGGCCTTGCATCGCCATAATGCTAACCTATGGTTTAGAATTATATCAACACTTCAGGCTTGTCAGCTTCTCCTCCCCTCTGGCACAGTCACTAGTTCAAAAACATTAGCACTATTTTTAACTAATGATGGTTTAGCATCAAGTCTGAACCTGCACATGCTATGGTTAAACTTACGTATAGTTTACTGAAACAAGCCAAATCCAAACCATTGGCTTTAAGATTAACCAGAACCAGAGCACAGGATACAAACAACACACTAAACTGCAGTTAATTGAAAATGTAAGTGAATGCTTCTGATCTCTTCACAGCCATGCTTAAGGAGGGGAGGGAGGGTTCATTCATGTAATGTTAAACAATAGTTAAGCATTATGTCCAAACCAGGACATTGTTGAGAAACACTGCTATGACCAAGCCATTGATTGCTAGCAATTACATGGATACTCATGGAAAAGGGGAGTGTCTCTTTCTTATCATGGAAAATCTTTTTGTTTTTGTTAATGGTCCAGTAAGACCTTTTATTTTATACCTAAATCAATGGCTTCATTCTGATGCAGTTTGCTACCATTACAAATCAACACTTCCAAACAAATGAAATTTGACCTTATTCAGTTGTCAATAACTAGGACACAAAGCCAAAAACAACCTAAAAAACACAGAAGCAAACCGGTAATCATAAAATAATGAAAATACCCTAAGGAATCAAATTATGATGTTGTTCTGTGACTGTACAAATACAAAATATTTTGGGTTAAACACAACTTTTACTCAGAGAGAAATGTGCATATAAAATATGCATAAGGCAGACTAGATACAGATGCAACTGTTTTAGTCTTTAAGGTGCCACCCATGTAATCCAATCCACACCAACACACATATTAAAAAATGAGGAGTCTGGGAGACCAGATACTAATTTACTGTATCTTATTCTTCAGAGAAATTAAAGGAGAAGACAACGGTAATGCAGATATTCAAATAAGCACAATTGGGACTAAGAATATAAAAACACAATTCCAACTACATTTACGTTTAGACACTTTATCACAGATAAACACTGTTTTAACTGTTTGCATGAAGCCTGTCACTTTTTAATTTTCAATCCTGAAAAGCATTATATGCCAATAGTTTGGAGGTGGGATCAATTCATAGATTTTTAGAAGTTTATTTAGTTTAGCACTACACAAATGAGCCTGCTAAAGCCTCTGACTTGGGTGCTTTACCCTCTCCATCTTTCCTCTAGCATGCACCAAAGGAGGAGATTGGAAGCATCCACTTTTCGTGTAAACTAAGTATGATTTACTGTTACATCCTAGCTGAGCCAGCCTGTAGTTAGTGTCAACTATGGTTTATCGAAACAAATCAGGATAAAAAAACAGTAGTTTTAGAACAAATTCTGTAAGAAATGGAGATTAATTTAAACAAGAAGTGGATGCTTTTATTCTCCTCATCTGGTGTGCTCCAAAGTTAAACACCTACCAACAAACTTCCAAAAATACTATGAACTGCTTTTTCAGGATTAACTATGCTAACTATAAAATAAATGGAAAAACCCTCAACCCCCAGAAACATTCCATGTATGGAGCTGGACTTTGGGCCCCACTGGTCCACCCCTCCATGGAAAGGCATACCAACTTGCAAAAGTTAAGGTGCAAACTAACCATCTCATAGAACAGGAAAGAACCTGGCGGAATTAACAGAAAAGCTTCTAGGCTCATCAAACAGAACTAGAAACAAGCCATGAAATCCCCAGGGAAGCCCTAACTACCTCTCCCTCATGAATGGTGCTGGCAGAAGCCACTAAGATCCAGCATGACCCAGACCCCCAGCACGGAATGAAGAGGTGGAGGAATACCCTCCAGGAACCCCTGGGAAGAGAAATTCATGGCAAAAATTTCCATTTATTCCCCAGTGATTCCTGGAGGACATTCTACAGCTTGGGATATAACAGAGCATTAACAGCCTCCTGGGCAGGATTCCAGTTGAGGGTAGGTCATGCATGAACAGCCCCTTGCAAAACCCTCCTCCCAAAGTCCGCATCCACCGAAGCCCAGTAATCAATGTTGTGCAAGAATGCCCATGTGGCAGCTCTACAGATCTCTGTGACAGGGAAAGCTCCCTTAAAGGCCACCGAGGCAGAACCCCCCTCAGAGAATGAGCCCTCTCAATGGTGGTTTATGCATTGCCTGGTAGGTCTAGACAATGGCCTCCTTGAGCCATTGTGAAAGGGCAGATGAAGAGGAAACTTTCCAAACCACAGTCACCCCACCAAAGGAGATGAAGAGGGCCTCTGACTTCCTGAAACTAGCGGCCCTATCCAGATAAAACTTGAGCGCCCTACACACATCCAAAGTGTGCCAAGCCCATTCCCTGGAGGAAGATGGATTGGGGCAAAATGAAGGATCATCTCCTGAGATCTATTATTATTGTTATTATTGTTATTATTGTTATTATTGTTGTTGTTGTTATTTCTACCCTGCCTATAATATAAAATATAAAAATACATCAATAAAAACAATAGAAATAATTTACAATAGGCAACACATAAATAAATAAATGTGGGTGAGAAGAAGGATGGGCACAGAAGAAGTCCAAAGAAATGGATCTTGAGGGAAAGACCTGGAGAAGAGATCCTTTCTCCATGATGACTGAGATAATGGATTAGTGACGCCATGCTACTTAGAGTAGATTTTAGTCCAGCAACCACCGACTACCCCAACCCAGATAATCAAATGGCACCAGTCTCTTCACTCCGGGCTCGCTCCTTGGCAGCTGTGGCTTCCCCTCCGGCTCCTGCACCTCCTCCTGCCCTGCCAGTGGCGGCGGTGGTTTGGGCGGGCCCAGCGTGGGCCTCGAACAACTGCTCGAGGCTGACGTCGTGCTCTCCATGGCTCAGGCGGGCCTCCAGCCAGCGCACCAGGGTGGCATGGTGCCGGGAGAGGATGCACACTGTCTCTTACAGGCAAGTCTCCGGGTATTCCCATCTGAATAGTGCTGCTGCAGAAATGTGGAATTCCACACTTGGAATTTCAGCAACTGGTGGGCAAAGCCAATAGGGTTGTTGGGTACCACAAAGGCCCCGAGCACCAAAGGATCTGTAGATGTTTCACTTTGCCTGGCAAGAATCATTTTGTAAAGATGCGAAGGTACAGCCACATCAACTTTTCCAATTACCTGATAAACAACCCTTTTCCTCCCATCATCGTCCACCTGAGGTAATGTCAAAGGTCCAGAAACAATCCAGACACAGAACAAACAAACACATAATTGATTTTTGGAATAAAGGATCAGTCTGGCCTAAAAGACCACCTTGTCCTGATGGAAAATAAAGAGCTGCGGGTCCAAAGACAAGGTCCCTATCTCTGACACCCTGCGTGTCAGTGTAATAGCCACCAGGAAGACTGTCTTAAGGGTCAAGAACTTAATGTCACACGTAGCCAAGGGTTCGAAGGGCAGTCCCATGAGAGCTGAGAGTACCCAGTTTAAGTTTCATGTGGAGAACAGATGAATGACCTGGGGATTCTGTAGCCCCACCCCCTTGAGGAACCGCCGACAGACAGGAGTCACCCTTGCAGCCAAGAATGCTACTTATAGCTGATGCCTGGCATTTAAGGGTATTTGTACTAAGCCCACTTTCCACTCCAGCCTGCAGGAACCCGAGCACATCTGCCAAGAAGCTTGGTCTCACCCACTGACCCAATACCCCTCTACATAAACCTTCCTAGTGGAACCATAGGTCTTAAGGGTTGAAGCCCTTCATGATGCCAAGAGAATATCAAGGACCACCCAGGAAAACCCCAGTTCTGCTAACCACTGCTGCTCAGCCTCCATGCTGTTAGCCAGAAGATTTCTGGGCACGGGTAGAGGATAGGTCCCTGACTTAACAGGTCTGACTGGAAAGGAAGATGCCACGGGTTCTGAACTGACAAGTATAACCACTCTGAGAACCATGCCCTACTTAGCCAATATGGTCCCACCAAAATCATCTTGGCTTTCAGGAGTTTGATGCGCCTGACCATCTGCAGAAGAAGTAGGATGGGGGAAAATGCATAAAGAAGATGCTATGGCCAATCCGTCACCAGGGCATCCAACCCAATTCTACTATTCTATGATTTTAGGAGTAGAAAAAGAGGAAGGCCAAACAAGAGATGGATTGATTCCATAAAGGAAGCCACAGACCTGAACCTGCAAGATCTGAACAGGGTGGTTCATGACATATGCTACTGGAGGTTGATGATTCATAGGGTCACCGTAAGTCGTAATCGACTTGAAGGCACATAACAACAACAATTTTTAAATTGCTGTAACCTGCCCTGGGATATTGTGGTGAAGGGTGGGTAAGAAACTGACACAATAACAAACAGCAGCTCAAGATGTTCAACTAATTTGGATCCACAAGGTACCATTCAAACCCCATATTACCACTGATGGGGGGGTGCTGTCATTTCTGGGGCTCAGAAACTACATTCCAAAACACAGGTAGCCAATATGGTGCTCTCCAAATATTGTTGAATTGCAACTTCTGTCATCTAGGGCTAACTATTGGCCCTGACTACTAGCTGAAGCTGATTGGACCTGGATTAGGGATGGGTGACAAATTTGATTCAGTTCACATTTCAACCAGAATCTATCAAATTTACACTTTCTGAAACAATATGGTAACTGAAACACAGCCATTGCCATTTTTTGAATTTTGCAATGCAGTTTGTCAACCAAACAACATTGACAAAAATGAAGATTAAGGGAAAGTGTGCATAAAAATGAATATACAAGTGAAAATAACATACAAAATGCATTATATGACAAAAAAGTGTCATATACTGGGCTCCTGCTGGGAAGTAGGACAGGATATAAATCAAATAAATAAATAAAAATGCTTACAAAAATGAATACATTATTCAAAACTGCCTAAAAATGTGGGTTTTAAGGAGACATTTGCACTAAAATGCTGGAAATTTTTCATGAGGATTTTAAAAAAAAATCTCAAATTGTTGTAGAGATGTGGAGAACTGAATTTAAGATTGGAAAAATGAGAAACCAAGAGAACGGAAGCCGACAGATCTTTCCATCCCTAGTTGGAGTTCAACAATATCCAGAGGGCATTATGTGGCTATCCTCTGTTCTAAAGTATCAACTTACTCCCTAAGCACTTAGCTACCTGAACCAAGACAAGCTAGCCCTTTCTCCATCATCTGAACAGCTAAATTAATGACACTCAGAGATGTCATAAATCTCCTGTAAACAGAGAGCCACTGTGACAAAGAAAATCAATCGGTTGCATCAAAGGAGGTGGGATGAGCATAGAGAACAAAAGTAGAAGGACGGAAAAGCAAAATGTGTGAGCGTCTCCCCTCATCACCTCCACTTTTTTAAAAAAAACTTGGAACATTTAAGTATCCACAGAAATGTTGTTACGATGTTGAAAATTTTATACAACCTTGTACAACTCCAGCAGCTACAAATCTGATACTGGATCCTACTTCCTCCAAGAGAGAGAGAGCAAACAAACTGACACCAACACCTATGAACTAGGCATATTTTCCCTGTATTGGTGACTTCCATAGGACTTACTTTCCCTGGGGGCACATGAGGCTACTGCCTTGCTAAAGCTAAGCAGGTCTGGGTCTGGCCAGTACCTAAAGGTGGTTCATAGAATCATAGAATTGGGGCTCATAAGGCCATCAAGTCCAACCCCTGCTCAATGCAGGAATCCAAATTAAAGCATACCCAACACAGGTGGCTGTCCAGCTGCCTCTTGAATGCCTCTACTGTTGGAGAGCCCACCACCTCCCTAGGTAATTGGTTCCATTCTCATACTGCTCTAACAGTTAGGATGTTTTTCCTGAAGTTGACTGGAACCTTATGTATACCGCCTTGGGTTCCATGATGGAAGAAAGGCGGGATATAAGTGTAAGAAAATAAATTTAAAAGTAAAGAAAGAAAGAAAATACATTTAAAATACATCACTATGCACTTGGTGAGCCACTAATCTCATTGCCCCTTTGAACTCAGTGGAACTTGCTTGTGAATAAACATGAGTAGGATTGTGCTGTTAAAGCATTAAGTTCTGTACTACTAAAACACCATTAAACCTGCAAACCCATGTGGGGGTGTAAAAATTGCCTGTAACTAGAGTAACAGATTTTCAAACATTAGGGTAAAAAATAATCCTTATAATTCCTTTAAAAATGTATTCATTGCATGTACATTGTCAGCTATCTACCCACATAAAGAACAAGAGTCATGCTTTCAGAACTTGCTCTTTCTTCAAGAGAAAGGAACGAAGAGACAATGAAAACAACATGTTTACCCTAATATTTTTAAAGTACAAGAATGCCATTCCTCAGATGTTGAATAATGCACAACGTGACTGTTGGCTTGATACTGAGAGTTGCAGCAAACAAACATAGCACTTGCTACAAGAGCAGACATAAGACATACTGAACTGGCACAACATAATAATATGTTGACTGTATGGCCGAATCCAAATGTAATACTAAACTATGGTTTGCTTATCTTAGCTGTAGCGTCTGCATACCCAAACCTGCCTCAGCCAACTTACTATAATTTGTTTTATGGGCAAGAAACTGCAATCTAGCTGTTTTGCCTGTTTTGACGCTCCATTCCCATGACCCCCCTGGTTACACAGAGATGCAAGGAAAGAACTAAACTAGTCATGCAGTTAAGCCGCTCGCACTCGCACTTTTCCAGACCTCATCATCCCTCCTCACAGATCAAGATGGTCCGCCCCCATAGACTAATGGAATCCATTGGATTATTATTATTATTATTTATTAGATTTACTAGTCACTTAACACCCGAAGGTCCCCAAGCGACTTACACAATGTTGAAACAAAAACAAATAAAACACACTATAAAAGCATAACAATAAACAACAACAAAAGAACAGCAATAGCACCCCCATGCAGGCACAGGATATTGGCAGCATATTAAAACATTCCTGAATAACCTGGGGGAGTTTGCAGGAGATAGAGCAGGTGACCCTGTTGAGACCCTTGTCATGCTGTGGAACAATGAGACGCTTTGGACTCTTAACAAGGTTGCCCGAGTGCCCTCTCTGGCATTGTGGAGCCCAATTTACACCATGGTACACGAGTGAACTAAGGGCAATGAAACAGGCTGGACATCAGCTAGAACGCAAGTGGCAAAAGGTGTACTGTGAGGCGGATCAGACATGAGTAAAACATCATATTACTGTGTGGTGGTGAGGGCAGTGAAGAAGGCCCACTTCTCTGTCTCCATCACATCCTCAAGTAGCTGTCCAGTGGAATTTTATTATATTGTCAGGGGTCTGTTCACATCAACTCCAGGAAAAAAGAGTTTTAGACCCTTCGGAAGCCCACTGTGAATTGTTTGCAAGGCACTTCGAGAGTAAAGTTACTCACCTCGATAGCAATTTTGATGACCCATCTACATGTACCATAGTCCCCAGTGAGGTGTCCAGTGCAACATGTTCTTCATCTTCTTGGGATCAGTTTAAGTTGGAGACATGAACAAGGTTCTAGCACTGATGCAGCCAGCAATGAGTCCTCTCTACCCTTGACCTTCCTGGCTTATTAAACTTGCTGAGGGGGTATGACTTCATGGATCCAGGATATGGTCAATGCGTCTTTGCAAGAGGGAGTGGTCTCAGAGCCGTGAAAGAGGTGGTGATCTGACTGCTCCTGAAAAAGCCCACCTTGGACCCATTGGTTTGTGACAACTACTGCCCGGTCGCAAATACTCCCTTTTTACAGAAGGTGATCGAGAGGGTTGTGATGCAGCAATTGCAAGTACTCTTGAATAAAACAGATTATCTTGACCCATTCCAGTCTGGTTTCAGGCTTGGTTATGGGACTGACTCAGCCTTTTGGTATCACTGACCATGGTATCCTTCTGAAGCGACTTGATCAGATCAATGGCACTGTGTTACAGTGGTTCCAATCCTACCTCTGTCATTTTCAGAGAATACCATTGGGTGATTGCCTTTCAGCCTCCTGACAGTTGCACTGTGGAGTGCTGCAAAGTACTATATTGTGCTCATTGCAGTTTAAGATCTATATGAAGCCCTCAGGACGGTCATTAGGAGATTTGGGGTGAGGTATCAGCAGTATGCTGATGATACCCAACTCTATTGCTCTGTAACATCTGAATCAGGAGAGGCCGGGCAAGCCTGGTCCAGAGACAGACCCAGTGGTGGGCTGGATGAGGGCCAAAAAACTGAGTCTGAATCCTAGCAAGATAGAGGCTCCTTGGCTTGGTGGTTCCCAAGTTTGGAAAACTGGTCAACTGCCCCCTTTGGATGAGGTCATACTCCTTCTGAAAGAGTGGTTCGTAGTCTGTGGGTGCTGCTGGATCCATCTTTGTTGCTAGAGGGCCAGGTGACCTCTATGGCTAGGAGTGCCTTTTACCAGCTTCAGCTGGTAAGACAGCTATGGTTGTTTCTGAAATAGGGTAACCTGACCACTGCTGCCATGCACTGGTAACCTCCAGGCACTGTAATACGCCCTATGTGGGGTTGCCCTTGAGATTGGTCCAGAAGCTGCAACTGGTGCAAAACGCAGTGGGGTGACTGCTCACTGGGATAGGGTATTGCCAATATGTTATCCCTGCTGCTGAAAGAACTGCACTGGCTGCCCATTAACAATGTTCAAGGTTCTGGTTTGGTTTTAAAAGCCCTATACAGCTTGGGACCAGGACACCTGAAAGGTAGTCTTATTCCCTTATATACCCTCTTTTTATTTATTTATTGTACTTATATACGGTCCCATAGCTGAAGCTCCCTGGGTGGTTTACAGTAAGTAAAAACATTAAAACAAATATACAGATTTAAAAACACATCTTTTAAAAACAATTTAAAACAATTTAAAACACATGCTAAAATGCCTGGGAGAAGAGGAAAGTCTTGCCCTGGCACCGAAAAGATAACAGTGTTGGCACCAAGCACACCTTTTTGGTGTCTACCTTCCTCTTTCAACAAGCTTTGTAAGTAGAGACCTTATCCCAGTCTGCGTCTGTGTAGGAATTGCTTTTAAAGATGTTTTTAAAGTTTTTTTTAATAAAAAATATTATTTTAATATGTTTTGTATTAATATGTTTTATTTTGCTTTTAAGATGTTTAAGAGTGCTTTTAGTGTTTTTGTTTGCTGCCCTGGACTCCTTCTGGAACGAAGGGTGGGATACATATTTTAAAAATTAATAAATACCTGCTAAACAACTTTGCTCTTAGCAACCTTCCTTAATTTTTAAATCGGATGTAATCACACACAAAAATCTCTCTAGAAGAAAAGTACAGAATACTAACCTAAAACACTTTGCAGCTCTGTTATAACAAAAGTTATTGCTTTCACCTGTTTTCCTTGCTAAACCACTAAATTTAACCATTATCTTTAGCAGTTAAGTTTCTTAATGAACCAAGTCCTCATTAGGTGGCTGGAAAAAGATGATGTGCGAAAGGTCTGAGAGGGGTACTGGAGGGAGGGGGTGTAGGTGTAGTTCTCTCAGAGTTGGTCCTGGGTGGTTGAGTGTCAAATGAAGAATTATTACATGCTCCTTTGTTAATGATCAGTCACCTTTTGGGACTGCAAGAATTTCATAAAAATCCTATGGGACTTCAGGCAGAAGGCTTGCTTTGAGAGGTTCTATTGTTCAGAAGGTTTGGGAGAAAGGGATTAAGAAATCACAGAATTATAGAAGGGGCTTATAATGGAGGAAAGGTCTTTCTGAGACATGTCTAGGAACTGGGGAAGGTTTAGGACTGTTCTTAGCTTAGGCAGTGGCAAGAGCAGCCAGAGATATGTGTTTCCTGTCCCATTCCAGCAGCTGTTAAGAGAATGGTGATACAATGAGGCCATGTCAGTCCTTAACTGGCACAAAAGCATTCATAGCAGGTAGGTTTTCACATAGAACTAGAGGTGGGTGTGGGGAGACATCAAATAAAGAGTAGTTCGAAAAAATCTGCAGTTTCTTTGCTCATCTACAAGCTGGATCCTGCTTGTTCAACAAACCATTGGCCATTGCCATTATGTCCAAATGTGGTGTTTTGTCAGCAACAGCCACAATGCTATTGAGCAATGAAAAAATGAATAGAACAACGTACAAAGCAGGACAACAGACTGGTCTGTTGCATATTTTTTATCTTATTGTATTTTTACATTTATGTTGTTCACCGCCCAAAGAGCCGTTGGCTGTGGGTGGTATAGAAACTGAATTATTATTATTATTATTATTATTATTATTATTATTATTATTATTATTATTATTATTATTATTATTATTATTATTAATAATAATAATAATAATAATAATAATAATAATAATAATCACCTTAAAGCCTTTTGGCCACCAGAGCCATGTTTAAACACAAGGTGTTTAAGATGTTTCATAGATCCTTAAAAGACTAGCTAATTTATTATGTCAGACTTTGGCGAACTAGAGTCCACTTGATCAGATCCTTGGTTCATAGCTATCTCTACATGGGTGTAGAAAAAATAAGTTGTTGACAGTGGGGTTGAGGTGGTGAAGACATGCACAACTGTCTGTGACAATTCAATTGAAGCTTAAAATGTATGCAAAGTAAGCAGGGTGACCATTCATAACACTAGTAATTGAAGATAGCAAAGTTAAGATTTTGTTGAGTAAATAAATCTATGGGTTTCCCAAAGTTGGTTTACACATTTGCATCTGGCTCACATATTGTAGCAAAAAATGTTATAATGGGAACACAGAACAGCACATCAACATTTGCCTTGTGTAAGATGCTTCTTTAGGGACAAAGAAAAACCATCACAGATATGCTTATTTATGAAACTGAAATGTATAGCAATGTTTGAGAGTTCTTTCTACAAATGTCAGTTCAACTAATTGCTTTGCCCAACTCACTAGTAAAAAAGCAAAGTATCAGTTTACTTTTTAAGAACTACCCTAATCATATTAATCCCCAAAACAAAGATGAGAGCTTTAGAGCATCTTGTCTTTTAGTGTTCCCAAAAGGTACTGTGTTAAAATGGAAGTCAGTGTGCTGTAAAATGAGCATCACACTTTTGTTTTGGTTGCCCTGTTTACTTCTGCCTTAAAAAGAGTCTTAAGTTTTACAGATGTAGTCAGGGGAAGGGACATGGCTCAGTGGTAGAGCATCTGTCTTGCATGCAGAAGGTCTCAGGTTCAATCCTCAATGGCATCTCCAGGTAGGGCTGCGAGAGCCTCCAGCCTGAAACGATGGAGAATTGCTGCCAGTCAGTGTAGACAGTACTGAGCTAGATGGACCAATGGTCTGTTTCAGTATGTTTCTATGTTTCCTATAGCCAGGCATCAAAATAAGTCAGTATGAACTATGCATACATATCCTGAGAGGCATATATATTATGTAAACAACATACTGTGCAATCTCAAGCAGAGCAGAAATTAACAACTATAGAACATTACATTTTTTTGAGGAATCATGATACAGTCAGCTGTAGGCCTTTGTGATACACTGTCCTGTTAATACAGGATTTGTTATCTCTTTTATACCATTTAATAATTCTAAAATAAATTAAGGAGATACCTTCAACACAATATTGTTTTGCAGGATTTTGTTAATATAAAAGCAGGTCTAAAGTTACACAACTCAGCTCCAGCTGATGGGAAACTTCACCTTACTAAACATCCAGACCAAGTCACTAATCGCAACCACTTAACATGTCACCAATCACATCTAACATGTTGCTAATCACATCTGCTTAACAACTGAATAAGCAACTCTAGCATTTAGCAGCTGCTGCGGAATTGAACTGTTCATATTACATTCCCAAGGGGAGGGAAGACGGAAGCTGCATGGCCCCTGAGCCTAAGAAACCTTGAACAGGAGGATCAAGAGGGTGATAGGAACAAACAGCTGCTCTGGTCATACTTAACATTTTTTGAAGCACTTGAGAATTCCTTCATTTAGACTTCCGGGAAGGGTGACTTCGCTTGTGCCTGCTTTTGAGACGGGCTCCTGTCGCAGAAGAAGCTTATTCAGATATAAATCAGTCAGAACATTTTTTTTTTGACTGATGAAATTTCTCCCGGGCAGGGAGAAACGTAGAGATCAACCTCAAAAGCCTGTTTTTGTTGGGAGGACTGGATTTCATTAATTTATGAGAAAAGGTCCAGCCAGCAATGCCGGACGGACTTCCGAACAAGCTCTATCTCATTAATGCGATACGTTTATCTTTTCTTCAAAGAGAAAACAGACTAACAGGCAAGCACCCTTCTTTCTATTATTTTTTTTACTTGGTTTAAATTGTTGCAGCAAAAAGAGATTTGTTAAATGAATCAGCTTTAAAGAACTTCTGGGTGAGCTATAACTCTTCTCTGTTATTCACGAAATTAACAGTTTATCTCTGTTTCTATTGCAAAAAGCTGTCCTGGAAGTGCACTCTAAAGATATAAACAGAAGAGGGATTTCTATTCCGAGGAACATTATATTGTCTGGGACTATTCTCTTTTTGGTCTATTTTATTTTGACGAATCTGCTTCTTCACGACGCCACTAACTGTTTTGATGCTGGGAACTAAATTTGTTTTGTATTCTTGAACATAGAGAGATAAGGCAGGCTGCTCTGTTTATACTGTGATGTCATCAAGCCTGGAATATTAACCCAATTGTTGCTGAAATAAGAAGTGGTTCTTCTTTATTTTTGTTTTGTTTTCGTGGTTTTAAAAATGGCAATCAAGAAAGTGGCTGAGAATCTGGAAGTAATTATGTTTCAGAAAATAATGGATGAGATTGAGATAACGAAACAAACCCTGCGACAGGGCAGTAAGGAGCTGAAAATTGAACTGAGCAAAATGACGCAGGAGCTTAAAGAAATAGGGGATTCTGTGAGAGAGGAGAATGAGATCAGAGATGAGAAAAAAAGAAAAAATAAAGGGAAGATACAAGCCCTGGAGATTGGAACAAATGTGGAATTGGAAAAAGATCTGGAGTTTATGGATATTAGAAATAAAATCTACTGTTTGGAATTTAACGTTATCTCTGAAGAAATTAATGAAGATATTAGAGATAAAGTTATCAATGGCTTGGATAATCTTCTGGACTGGAATGACGTGATGGAGCTTGATATAGAGAAAATCTATGGAATTAACTGCAGCCATGTGACAATGGAAAAACTCTCAAGAGATGAGCCAGTGCATTTTGTAAAAAAGAAGAACAGAGATATGACTTTACAACAATATTTCAGCAACTTATTCAGAATCGATGGCAAGAAAATATTTGGGATAGAGGAAATTCCCATCAGACTGTTATTATATGACTACGGCTATGACAGCAAGATTATTATGGAATACTGATAATGGAAGATTGGACACTGAAATTACTGGACTTAACAGGACTATTGAAGATGGAATTAATATGGATAATGGAATAATGGCTATTGAAATTATTGGACCTAACAGATTTTGATGAGATGAATTAATCGATATGTTTATTTGGACTATGGTTATGACAATAAGATTATTATTATTATTAACGAGATGGATTAATCGACATGTTTATTTGGAGAAAAATTGATAGATATATTTCTTAAAGAATTGAAACCTCTCTTTGACTTTTTGTGGAAAGAATAAAGTAATGTTTATGAGATTTGATGATTAATTAAGATAACTACTGGAGGAAAGTGATTTTATAATATAATTTAAGAGACAGGATTGTTATATATTGTAGACCTATAACTGATTTGATCTGCCACAAATGGGAAGTCAACATTTTATTTTTTTTGTTTAATCATTTTTGTTTTGTTTTGTTTTTTGTCTTTGAATGTTTTATGATTTTGTTTTGTATGTTTTATGAAAATTTGAATAAAAATTATTGTAAAAAAAAAGAGAGAATTCCTTCATTTAATGCCTGGCGTTCCACCAGTATTGGTGAAGGCTGTTAGAAACTGTATTTGTATGCACATTAAGGCCTTTCCTGTCACCTGCTTCCCAAGAATGTCCACTTTCTGTAAATGTAAACCTTCCCCAAATAAGAGCTCTACACAGTATTTGCTCTCAATCAAATAAGGACCACCTTCTCCCACATTAGCCTGACTAACTTCTAAGAGCCCACTGGTGCCAATGGAAACCTTTTTCAAAGCCTCATAGTTGCATGTGGGGGGGGGGTTTACAGCTAGGGAGAGAAAGGGCATATCTCCCCTCTCCACACACTGTGATGCTGATGGCAATCAGCCCCCCTCCATACCTGAAATTAAATAGAAATATTGACCACAGTGAGAACAGGATGTAGGATTAGACGAGCCTTTGGCCTGATCCAGTAGGGCTCTACTTAGATTCTTATTACCCTCACATTCTTTGACATTCATTAAGTGCACTAATGTAGTTAACTTTTGTAAACAAGACTGAATATAGGCATTTCACAACTGATAGCACTTGTAAAATGATTCTTATATGAATAATATGCTACACTGATATAATTGTCTCTACTTTTCTCTTTCAGCTCCTCCCATTCTGCCTATATCAGCAGAACTGGAAATTTAACATACTAATCCATTTTCTCCAGTGTGATGTCACATCATCTCCTTCCTCCACACTAAACCAGTGATGGGGAACTTGTGGACCTCCAGATGTAGCTGAAATCCTACAATCTGGAGGGCCCCAGATTCCCCATTCTGGACATAGCCCAATTAGTAAACACATTATTTTAGATGCAAGATAAATCAGTGTGTGAATAGCATGGTGTTACTATCTATGTCAGCCCAATGGATCTCACAGAACGGAGGACAGAAAACCATTCAAGCCTGAAACAGAAAGTCAATAACCTTTTCTAGGCCTATCTTGGTAACCTAATTATAATGTTATCCCATGTGATAAATTCCCAGTAAGAGAGACCGATACTGCACATGCTGAAAAATTATACAGCCACAAGTGTGGCTGTATTCTATAGCGAGCGTGGAATTTTCACATTCCACAATATTAAATTGAAAATATCCCCCATGCCATTTTGATGCTTCCCATAAGCTCATTTCAGAGCAAAACCTTACAAAAATTATACTCCTGAACTCAGAAACGCTTGCTTAACAACCCTCTCAATTTTCATGGCGATAAACAAAACAGTCAGAAAGAATCGAGAGTTCAAAGTCTAAAGAGAGAGAGGAAAAACCCAGAGCCCTTTTGGACTTTTTTCTCTGAGAGTTCTCTTAATCCGTTGAAATTCACTAAGAATCAGCCATGTTCACAGAGTACCTGTAATCCTGTTACTGACCTTGCCCCATACTCTGACCTTCATCTTCTGCAGTTGAAAAGTTGAAAAAATGCCTGGCTGATGTTTAATTAATTTAAGAAATTTTGCATTGAACTGAATGATAATGTCGGGCATGTTCAGTAAGAACCAACTGTCAGAGTTCTAAAAGCCAGACTTCCAGCTGCTGGGCTTGGCTAATCAGGGGGTCACACCCACACCAGACTTTGATTTCACTTGAGACAGTCACGGCTTCCCTCAGAGAATCCTGGGAAGTGTCATTTGTGAAGGGTGCTGAACGGAGACTCCTATTCCCCTTAGAGAGCTCCAGCAGCCAGAGTGGTTTAAAAGTCAGCCACTCTGATTGAAGCTCTGTGAGAGAAACAGGGCATCTCCTAGCAACTATCAGCACCCTGCACTAACTACACTTCCCAGGATTCTTTGAGAAAAGCCATGAGTCTCCAAAGTGAAATAAAGGCCTGGTGTGGATGTGGCCAGGGACAGCTTTGGTTTCAATTTGGGTGGGAGGCTACATGTGCCTGCTGTAGAATACAAAAGGTGGGGGAAACCCTAAAAGCAATGATACTGTTCACAATGTTTTCCTTTTGGAAAGGAACGGGGCTTCCCTTCTGCCCAGTGCCCACCCATCCAATCTCCTCCCCTCCCCCTCCTCCTCCCCTCCCTGCCCCTCCCCCCAGGTCAAGGGAGACCAGGGTTCGAATCCCCACACAGCCATGAAGTTCACTGGGTGCCCTTGGGCCAGTTATTGCCTGTCAGCCTCAGAGGAATGCAATGGTGAAACCACCTCTGGATACCATTTACCATGAAAACCCTATTCATAGGGTCGCCATAAGTCGGGATTGACTTGAAGGCAGTCCATTTCCATTTTCAAACATGACTGCACGGAAATAAATCCCATTTAACTCAAAAAGTATGCTACTGTGTTACCAAATTCTTCAGAGCTACACAGGAAGTAGATTGGACTGTGAAAGACCAACCCAAATTGTGTTTGCATTTTGATAAATTTGTAGGGCAGTACAATATCTCAGAGAGGAGGTCAAGTCTCCTGCTCTCCTGGTACATTCACTATAACGGCCAATTTCCCTGCTTTTTAAAAGTTTGATAGAAATATTGGTGGGCTATAGGTATATTCTTAAACTGCACGATTTTTTGCCTATTAGTGAATAAAGTATTACTAGCCATATAATTCAGTTTTGGTTGAGCACTTTACCAATTAGCTGTCACAAGCTCTGATTCCTGCTCCATTTTCAGTTTTCTGTCTGGCTCTAGAACTCGGTCGATGACGATTAACACCCCAACTAGGATTATACCCTTTCTGTAGAAACACACCCACCACCATTCCAAAATCTGTAGATTTTGCAAGATGGATGTGTCCTACAATGAATGAATGAAAAAAAATGTAAGTGTTAAGGTATGTTTGACCTTCAAATGTCAATGTATCCATCCTGCCAAGAAAAAAAGAAAAGGTTTTCACAGCCATCAAGTGGTGTAACCTTTCCTGGGGAGAGGTCCTGAGCTAAAGTGATCATAAACTGGCAGGTGCCATCATTGTACATTTTTGTGGAAATCAACTCAGAATCCCTGGATTCCAAAATATGTCATTTCACATAATGCAGCTCTGCCCAAAACTGTTCACTTTGCTAAGCATAAAACATTAGCTTTCAAATGCTTGTCCTGCAAGACAGCAAGAGCCATCTGAAAAATCTTTTGTCATAATGAAAACGGAATGGCAATGGACTGTTTCTTATATTTGGTCATGACTTGCAACTAGGAACAGCTAAATTCCTGCAAATCAGCATTGATGAACTGGTTTTTGCAGAATTAGTGTGTTGACTTTTGAAGGGCAAGGATACTAACAGACTCTGTAAAACTGAAAAAATTGAAGTGCTATCCATAAAATGTTGGGTATACCAATGGCCAATCTACACGCTATATTTCAATGCATAGTTTACACTTCCATCTTTTTTAAATAGGCACCACTAGCTGGGGGACAGGGAGAGGGGAAGAGTCTGGATGGTGGTGTGAGGTTAACTCATTCCCCCTGCACTGTGATCCAGATTTTTAAAAAATCTTCTCCTATTTTACTGGGAAGAAAATGTTATTTGAGGCCAACAGCAGCTTCCTTTTTAGCACAAACATCAGTTATAAGAGGGCCAGTTTTCATAAGGACCAAAAAGGTTAGCCTCCCCTCCGATCTCGCCATAGCCCCAATCCAGATCACCCTGCTCGTTAGCGCGTTAAAAAGAAAGATGCAAAGATGTAACCCATATATTTAACATAATGTGTATTTTGCATTAAGTTCCATTGAACCTAAGTGTGCAGTTAAGAGGGTAAGGCAATCAGTGGCTACTAGCCATGATGGTTGTGCTCTGCCACCATAGTCAGAGGCAGTATGCTTCTGAAAACCAGTTGCTGGAAGCTGCAGGAGAGGAAAGTGCACTCAGGTCCTGCTTGTGAGCTTCCCATGGGCATCTGGTGGCCACTGTGAGAACAGGATGCTGGACTAGATGGGCCACTGGCCTGATCCAGCAGGACCTTCTTATGTTATTTGTATATTTAAGCCCCATTAATATTAATGAGGCAAAAGAGCACCCAATATAGGTGAATTCTGTGTTTGAGGGAAGCTGAGAGCAGATTAAAATGTTTATTTAGAAGAACCTCGCTGTAAGCTATTGCTACATTTGGAAACATGTCAAGGGGAAAGTCTGCTAATCTGGCCTTTTCCTAGATGTGCTACCTGTCTATGTGCAGCAAGAGTTTTGACAAAAGCCGTCTCCTGATGTGCATTTTAGATTGTACTGGCCAGTGAGAAGACTATACCAGATAGGGATGGATCCACATATTCACCATGACCTCCCACCAACTGCCTACTAACATGAAGAAGAGAAAGGGCCCCAGGGGCCAATTGATACAGCAGAGGCCTTGGCAACAGTCTCCTCAGCAGGGCCAGACCATGGAGAAAGATAAGGCACCACTCCCAGTGGTCGGAATTAAGTGGATATTTGCCCATCCCAGTCTGCAGCCTGTCACTTTCCTCATAGTGTGGTTCCACATCTTCCTGTTCCCCCTCTGCAGCCTGGCCCTGTCTGTTGTATCCATTCAGCCTGAAAGCCTTCCTCTCTTCCCTTCTCCTTCTCCATGTTGGTGGAGGTGTTGAGGTGGCAGCAAATTCATAGTGGGCAGATTCCATCCCTAATACCAGCTGCCTTTTTGATGTGCTCTCGCATGCAGCCATGTTTTCTAATTGCACTTTTGTCTGAAGGGAGCTCCTGGGCAGAGAATCTGGTATGCTTTATATGCCAGCCACTTAGATATCTCAATCTTGTCACTAGCAGGAAAGAGTGCTTACCCACCGTCTGGACCATTCACACAGATCCCTAGGACTGCTTGGCTAATGGTTTTCCCCACTCTGGTTTGCCCTTCCTGCCATCTTCTGAGCGTAAATTTTTGTGCTCACTGCCAATCCTAAATTATACCATAACTTATATGTGGTGCTGTAGACTAGGCAGAGACTTAATGTATTCTTTATTTAAAGGCAAAACAGCGCTCTGTGAGACTTGTCTCTCTCGATCACACAACTAAGTGGAGACAGCACCAATTTAAAAGACCTGGATAAACTAAGCCCACAGTGGATTAAAATTCTGAGGCACAATTAGTTAATCTTGTCTCATCAGTCAGGCAGTAGACAAGAAAGCCAGTATCCTGATTTATTGCTCTTTGGAGGGAAAGGTCATTTGAAAGGAGAGGTGACTCCAACTAAACGGGAAAGGCAGCAACTGACTAAGACACAAGCTAGTGATAGCCACATCAGAGTTGCATGGAAGACCCTTAAAAGGAATATCCGAATATCCTAAATATAGATTATTATTTACACATGTGGTTCTTAATGCCTGGAGTGCATATTAAAATTGCTGCAATTTTTAGGTTTTGTTCCCAAAAAATTGGGATCAAACAGATTATTTGAAAGTCAGCTCCATTTCAATCAATGGGATCTTTACATGTAACTATTTCACGGTCCTTCAGTAAAACTACTGAAATGCTTGCATATCTGGCATTACATCTCATGTGTATTAAATAAGGATCATTTTAAAACTTTATAATATATGCATTTTATAATTTAGTAAATGATTTGAACATCAAAGGTAAATATGAATTATATTCATGAGGGTCTCCAGTGTGCTAATTCTGTCTTCAAGTCAGATGAAAGTGAAATGCATTTATCTTCTAAAAGGATCTGACATTTTACAAAACTCGCAATATTGACAACACTGTCACTTGCATGAATGACATATTTTAAAAGCATAACTGATTTATTTATAAATAAGAAGGGAAGGAAAAGAGTAATCTTCCACCATTTGTGTGTGTTGGACTGCCTTCAAGTCGATCCCAACTTATGGCGACCCTATGAATACAGTTTTCCTGGTAAGCGGTATTCAGATGGGTTTACCATTGCCTTCCTGAGGCTGAGAGGCAGTGACTGGCCCAAGGTCACCCAGTGAGCTTCATGGCTGTGTGGGGATTCGAACCCTGGTCTCCCAGGTTGTAGTCCAACACCTTAACCTATTTCTTATTAAATGTTTGGGATCTTACACAATGAAATTATTACATTTAGAGATGGATCAGTAAGCGATTAAGGCTACAATCCAATACACTTACCTGGGAGGAAGTCGCACTGAACCCAATGGAGTTTATTTCTGAGTCAACATGTATTGGATTATAGCCTTAGCCTGCAATTCTAAACCCATTACCTGGGAGTAAGCTACATCTGACCATGTTGTCAGATTTATGAGGACGATACTATTCTTTCAATGGAAATTTGTATATTAAAGATTATGGGAAAGATCCAACATTGTGCCTCCAGATACAGTGGCATTCCACTTCCTCCTTTTCCTTCTGTAGCACCCCTCCTCCTAATCTGCTTGAGGACAATTTTTGGAAGCACATTAGGGTTGCAGTGGGGAGGTAAGCAAGGGTAAGTCTCATTTGTACAAGCGCAAGTCTGTTGCACAAGCTGGACATCACAATTTCTTATCACATATTCTATGACACCAGGAAAGACTTGCAAAAAACTTCCAGATGTAAAGCAATGTAAAGCTGGTGTCTCTCTTCATTAATATAAATAAGGATCTCTTAGAAATCATCAGAGAATTGAGTATAATTTTCATAGATAACAGGTTTTGATTTATAATAATTTAAATAATTTCTACTTTCTATGCTTTAGTCATATTAACTCAAAGCAAGCCCTAATCTAATAAACTCAATCAATACCTATGCCCTGTTTGCTACATGCATCATGCCTATCTTACTGTATAACCCATTTCACTAGAAAAAAATTGAAGGAAACAGCCAAGAGTTGGAGGGCTTTGCAACAACAAACCACAAAAAGATAATGCCGAAGGCCAGCACAAAAATGGATCATGAATATATTTTGGCACGAGAGTAGCCATATTTCTGCTGGCCAAATAATAATTCTTACCCCTATGGAAAGATAACCATCTAACTGGATAAACTGACTAAACGAACTTAACCATTCCTTGTGCTGACAAAGTAAAACCCACCTAAATTTATCCAGAAAAAAAGTAATTTTTATGGTGGCTAACATGCCTAATAACACCTTGCATAAAATCACAAGCACACTGCCTAACTAAACTTGCATTAAATTCCTCCATAAAGTCAAACACTGTTATCAACAATATCATCACATTGCTTAAGTTTATCATTTTCTACAAGAGTTACCCATGACCATCTCAACATTCTGTACTGCTGTTGTCACATTCATGGATGGATCTAGCAGCCTATGGGCTATATGCAGTCCATGTCACTGGCTTTTGGAACTGAACATGGGACACACTGAATGGGAGTTATTTTCTTGTTCCTATGACACAGGCTTCTGGCTGTGCACCACAACCAGGAATGTGACTGATAAACAAGCCAAAGCAAAAGAATGCATCCAGTGAGATGCAACCATTGTTTGAGTAGAGAATCAGCAGAGAGCAGCCCAGCCAGTATTTTATCAGTATTGTTTGGATCTCTGATGAAGAGCAGAGAAAACAAATTGTAACATTTTATTTTATTCCTGATAACATACTGTTTGGATAAATTTGGAAATATTTTAACCTACAAGACAATTGACCCTCTAGGCACTAACTTCCATCCTATCTCACATTTTCTATAAGCTGAAGAGGCAAAGCAAAGTAAGATATGAAATAACATAGACCCAGACCCTATCAACCACAGGTGTTGCCAATAATTCTTACAGCATTTAAACTACACTATTTATCCTCACAACAATCTAGGTTTTGTATTCAACGTAGCGCTAAGTAAATAGTTCCTTTAAAGATTTGTGCTTGAGCAATGGAACTTTCCCTCATCTCCGCCACAAGTGCCCCCTAAATCTGTTCTAGGGTTCCTCCAACCCTCTGGAACAGTTTTGAGGGTGCTGGGTGCACATAGGGGGAAGAGAGGGGAAGCCCCATTGCACCAGCAGCAATCCTTGCGCTGACAGGTCAAGTTATCTGAATACTGCCCTAGGTTTCCCATGTCCAACCCTCCGGGTATTGCAAGTACTTCTTAGAAATCAATATAGAGAAGTGTGCAGCCCTCTCAGTGGTAGGGACAAAATCGTAGGTGCTATTTTTCTTTTATTTCTTTAAAGCCATTCCAAACTAAATCTAATGTCTTGAACAAAGTCATTTCAGAATTTACAAAATACTACCAGTTCCTGAGTTTCTTTTCGTTGTAGATATAAATCTTTAGTCCTAAACACATTCCCTTGGAAGCAAATGAGATCAATAGGGCTCACTTCCAAATAAATTGTTCTATGTTTTAGGTGTTAATGAACTTCCCATTTGTCACCAAGCCACACAATTCCCAAGTCAGAACCTAAAACTTTTATAACGAAGTGGATTTGTTTTTCACTTTCCTTGGTAAAAATCTTAACAACTCATGAGTCTCCAGCTTGTTAGAGCAAGAATGTAAATAAGAACCTTGTCAACATGAGCCACTGCAGAAAGTGGATGAAGCCTGAATCTGCAACATAGGATAAGCTGCACATGTGTTTATTTCAACAGACAGCTCTGCAGGTGAGGAATGCACATCAAATGAAGCCTAGAGCAGTCACTCAGCTCAGGAAGGAGGCTGGAAACACTGCACTCATGTGAGTTGCCTCTCACAATATATTAAGTTACACAATACTGACATAGAGAGATAATAGGACAGGAGCACTACAACTACATGAAGGAGCCAGAAGTACAGACTCCACAGACGATCTGAAAACTCATTAAGGCTGCCTTTCAGTGCATTTGTTAATTCTACACAGGTAACCTGGCACATGTTCACTGAACCCACATGGGGCCCTGTCCCTTCATGAACCTCTCCTATGCATGGGGAAATCACTGATTAAAAAAAACCTATAAAACCAGGTCTTTCTTCCACCATCAGAAAAGAAAAAGACAAAACCTATCAAGGAGAGGATGCACACCTTAATGTGATGAGGGGGTTTGAGAGTGTTGAAGAACCTGAGAACAATGCCGTCAGGAGTCTAGACCAAGAGGCTAGACTCCTACCAGAGGTACCCGAGGCGGAATGGTCAAAGCTGAGATACCAGACTAAGATGCATCCAAACTCAGAGGAAGGCAATGGTAAACCACCCTGGAATACCCCTTACCATGAAAACCCTATGAACAGCGTATCCAAAATGCAACACGAGATAGTGCTGGAAGATGAGACCCCCAGGTCAGAAGGCACTCACCAAGCTACTGGGGAAGAACAAAGGACAAGGACAAGTAGCGCTGTGACTAATGACACAGCTGGGTCAAAGCCGAAAGGAAGCCCAGAGGCTGATGTGCACAGATGCAAAAGGAGAGTCCGGAGTTGTACAACGCACACAATAGAAACATGAAATGTGAGAAGCATGAACCAGGGAAAGTTAGATATTGTCAAGCAAGAACTGGAGCATATCAACATTACAATACTTGGCGTGAGCGAACTAAAATGGACGGGAATGGGACATTTTCAATCAGGCAATTACAAAATATTCTATGCAGGAAATGAGAAATTAAGAAGAAACGAGGTTTCTTTAACAGTGAGAAGTGATGTAGCAAAAGCAATTAGGAGCTACAATGCAAGGTCTGAGTGAGTGATATCAATGAGATTAAACGGGAAACCTATTAACATAACCATCATCCAAGCCTGTGTTCCAGCAGCAAACGCAGAAGAAGAGGAATTGGAGAGATTTTATGCAGAAGTACAGGAAGAATTGATCACACACGAGAACGAGATATGATGATAATCGTGGGGGACTGGAATGCAAAAGTAAGGAACAAAGAAGAACTAGGAATTGTGGGGAAATGGGGCTTAGGAGACAGAAATGAAGAAGGAGAAAGATTTATTGAATTCTGTGAAGCCAATAATTTGTTTCTTGCAAACACATTGTCTGAGCAACCGAAAAGATGACTGTACACGTGGACATCACCAAATGGTCAAAATAGGAATCAAATTGATTATATAATTGGTAGCAGAAGATGGAGAAGTGCCATACCTTCCGTGAAAACAAGACCAGAAGCAGACTGCGGTACAGATCATAAACTGGTAGTATCGAAAACACAACCAAACAAAAAAAAGTTTTTTTTTAGTTGCCAAGGATGTTTGAATGACTTTAGGGTATTTTGGGCATGCTAAATCCAAAAATGACATTAGTTTTGCCGAATTGGCTCTAGTTTTTGAGATAATGGATACCCCTCAAATGACGATTGTACCCCAATACGACCTGTAGCTGCTGACATATGCAGCAGGGTTTGGTCTGTCTTTTTTACTCTTGAACATTATTTTGCAAGTTTATCCATTGCATATAACATCATACTGATACTTTTTTTTTTTGAAGAGGAATATGAGTTCGTCACGAATAGGCTGCTTAAACAATCCTAATGCATTCTGCTACATTTGTGGCGAACAGGGCTGGTTCCAAAGGGCGGCCAGGTTGGGCACTGTCGTATCCAGGTTGGGACTCAGGAACCAGACCAGTTGGTGAAAGCAATTCAGTTTTTATTAAAGTAATATCCAGACAAATACTACGCCTTCTCATGAAGTTTCACTATGAAACATAACCTGCGACTTGAAGGAGAGTTGACAGAACAAGGAATCACCAGGCCCCCTGTCCCTTAAGAAGGGGGAAATCGAGCGCGAATTCTCTCACTCCGCCTCAAAGTGCTCTCATCCACACCCCTCCTTTCCTCCCTCTTTTGCCACCTCTTTAACTGCCATCCTGTCCATGGTGAAGGGGGTGCAACAGCCCCCTCCCCTTCTGAGGACTCTGACTCAGGTATGGGGGAAAGTGGGGGGCAATGCTTAAAGCATCTGGCTGCTTCTCCTTGTTTTTCCCTGGATCAGGAGGGGGTTGAATTCCCCCTTGCCCTCTCTCCTTCTCCAACTGCTCTAAGCTCGAAGGGGGAGGTGGCGTGGGAAGCTCCCGGGAAGGATCTGTATCTGTTGGACTTTCAAGGTCTTTGCTGCCAGACAGTCCTATCTCTGGGCTTCCCTGGGGGGCCCTCCGCTCCCCTTCCGCGATCCCGCGGATTGCAAGACGAGCTGCATGCCATCAACCAAGATGGCGGCAAAGGCTTCAGTCCCTTACAGAAACCTCGGCCGCCATCTTTATTGATGGCAACCCTGCGCGAACAGCAGAGAAAGGTAGGTGAAGCGCTGGGGATGGCGGGGGGTTTGCATAAGGTTTGCAAAACCTGTGTAGAGTGCCTATGACAGTGGAAAAATGGAGAAACGAAACGTTTAAACTTTGGTGTGCCTATGGTGTGGAGAGAGCCGCAAAACCGTCACGATGATTGTTATTTTTGTGTTGTGAATGTGAAAGGCTTCAATCGCTACAAGAAACATAAGTGGGAGTATCCTGATTTGGACTCAGCAAGGCGACCTGTGCCACACAGCGAAGACATTCCCATACCAGTGTTTACCTCGCTGCCTGACCTTCCATTGTCAGATGTTGAAGAAATGCTGGACGTGGAGTGTAGCACAGGTGGTAGCCCTGGAAGTGGATATGAAGAAAGCTTTTCAACACCTGAGCAGTTCTCCCAAATGGAACTCAATGATCTGATACGAGACCTCAGTCTGTCAAAGCAAGCATCTGAACTTTTAGCATCCAGGCTAATGGAAAAGGACTGTCTACAGCCGGAAGCTAACATAACAGCTTATCGGACAAGAGAGGAGGGACTTCTTCCATACTTCAGCCAAGATGAAGAACTTGTATACTGCAATAACATTCCTGGACTTCTTCTCCAAATGGGACTACTGGAATATCGACCAGAAGATTGGCGGCTTTTTATAGACAGCTCAACCAGAAGCTTGAAATGTGTTTTATTGCACATTGGTAACCGCTATGCATCTCTTCCAATTGCTCACTCAACAAAACTTAAAGAAGAATATGAAAATATCAAAATGGTCTTGCAGAAGCTCTGCTATCATGAGCACCAGTGGTCTATTTGTGTTGATCTAAAGATGGTGAACTTCTTGCTTGGGCAGCAAAGTGGATACACGAAGTACCCTTGTTTCATCTGCTTGTGGGACAGTAGGGCAAAGCGAGATCATTGGAAAGAAGTGACATGGCCTTCAAGGGAACACATGACTGTAGGTGCAGCAAACATCATTAACAAGCCATTGGTTGTCAGAGAAAAAATCATTCTCCCACCACTCCATATCATGCTTGGACTGATGAAGCAATTTGTTAAGGCCCTGGACAAAGATGGTGATTGCTTCAAATGCATTTTTAGATCGTTCCTTGGACTGACTATGGAAAAACTAAAAGCAGGAATCTTTGATGGTCCTAAAATTCTTAAACTCATCAATGATTTGAATTTCACTGAATTTATGAATGATGTTGAAGCTTCTGCCTGGTGCACTTATGTCTCAGTTGTCAAGAACTTCTTGGGTAACCACAAAGCAGACAATTATGAAGAATTGGTGCAAAACATGCTCGCTAACTTTAAACATTTGGGTACTAATATGAGCATAAAGGTACACTATCTCCATAGCCACTTAGACAGATTTCCGGATAATCTTGGTGATTTTAGTGAGGAACAAGGGGAGAGGTTCCATCAGGATATAAAGGTGATGGAGGAAAGGTATCAAGGCAGATGGGACAGACACATGATGGCAGACTACTGCTGGAGCCTCCAACGTGATTGTCCTGATGCCCCACATAAAAGAAAATCGTACACACAGCGTTTTTTTATGCATTAATTGTGATTATCTGAATCAGCTTACTTTGTTTTAATGTTATTGAACTGAATACAACGCCATTAGGTATTTCATGTGTTTACTTTTGTATGATTTGAGACAGTCTCCATGTCATTTGTGGGTAGGCTATCCCTGACCATTACATTTTTTGAATTTGTTATGTTTTTCAATGGGGGCATCTATTATCTCAAAAATTAGAGCCAATCTAGCAAAACCGATACCATATTCGGA
This sequence comes from Rhineura floridana, assembly GCF_030035675.1. Lineage (NCBI taxonomy): Eukaryota > Metazoa > Chordata > Lepidosauria > Squamata > Rhineuridae > Rhineura > Rhineura floridana. The sequence continues at coordinate 106,421,362 of NC_084484.1, read as the reverse complement.
ATCAGCGACACAAAGTTACCCTAAAATCGATCAAACATCATTGGCAATAAAATTAGTGTTGACCAGTGAAATCAGAGTAAAGCTAAAGAAGAAGAACAAAGCAATCATAATGCCAAAATACAATTTAAATAACATCCCAGAAGAATATAAAGATCAGATAATAAGGAACAGGTTTGAGGCTTTCAACTTAGTTGATGAGAACCAGAAGAACTAACTACCTAAATAAATAAATAAACTATGGCGTGAAGTCAGAGACATTATCAGAGAAGAATGCAAAAAGACAATGCCTCCAGTTAAAAAGAGAGAAAGACCTCAATGGATGACTCACAAAACTCTTAAAATGGTTAAAGAGAGAAAGAAAGTAAAAGCAAGAGGAGGCAGAAACACAGTCAGAACCCTAAATGCAACAATGCAGCGACTAATACATAGGGACAAAGAGAACTATTAGAATAGTTATTGTATAGAAATAGAAGAGGACAACAGAAAGGGTAGAACAAGAGCCCATTCCAAGAGATTAGAGAAATGAAAGGGAAATTTAAACGAAGAGTAGGGATGTTGAATAATCAACAGGGAACACACAATGACTAACCGAGATGAAATAAAAGGAAGATGGAAGCAATACACCGTAGAACTCTATAAAAGAGATGCCAGCAAGACAGATTCATTCATAGAGGACCCATATGATGAACCACCAGAAATTTTAGAATGTGAGGTGAAAGCTGCTCTTAAAATATATAGAAGAAACAAATCACCAGGAACAGATGCATACCAATAGAGTTGCTACAAGGTACTGAGACTGAATCTGTCCAAATTTTGACAAAAATGTGTTAAGAAATATGGAAAACTAAACAATGGCCCAGAGACTGGAAGTGTTCCATATACATCCCAATTCCAATGAAAGGGGATCCCAGGGAATGCAGTAATTATCAAACTATTGCCTTAATATCCCATGCAAGTAAAGTAATGCTCAAGATTCTACAACAAAGGCTCTCATCATGTATGGAGCAAGAAATGCCAGATGCCCAAGCTGGACTTAGAAAGGGAAGAGGCACCAGAGATCATATTGCAAACATACATTGGATAATGGAACAAACCAAGGAATTTCAGAAGGAAATCACCCTGTGCTTTATAGATTACAGCAAAGCCTTTGACTGTGTAGATCATGAAAAACTATGGAATGCTTTAAAAGAAATGGGGGTGCCACAGCATCTGATTGTCCTGATGCGCAACCTATACTCTGGACAAGAGGTTCCTGAAGGACAGAATATGGAGATTGGTCCCTCATTGGAAAGGGTGTGCGACAGGGATGTATTTTATCACCCTATTTGTTTAATCTATATGCAGAACATATCATACGGAAAGCGGGACTGGACCACGATGAAGAAGGTGTGAAAACTGGAGGGAGAAATATCAATAATTTAAGATATGCAGATGATATCATACTACTAGCAGAAACCAGTGATGGTTTAAAATGAATGCTGATGAAAGTTAAAGAAGAAAGCACAAAAGCAGGACTACAGCTGAATGTCAAAAAGACTAAAGTAATGACAACAGAAGATTTATGTAACTTTAAAGTTGACAATGAGGACATTGAACTTGTCAAGGAATACCTTGGCACAGTCATTAACCAAAATGGAGACAATAGTCAAGAAATTAGAAGAAGGCTAGGACTAGGGAGGGCAGCTATGAGAAAACTAGAAAAGATCCTCAAATGCAAAGATGTATCACTGAACACTAAAGTCAGGATCATTCAGACCATGGTATTCCCAATCTCTATGTATGGATGTGAAAGTTGGACAGTAAAAAAAGCGGATAAGAGAAAAATCAACACATTTCAAATGTGGTGTTGGAGGAGAGCTTTGTGCATACCATGGACTGCAAAAGAGACAAATAATTGGGTGTTAGAACAAATTGAACCAGAATTGTCACTAGAAGCTAAAATGATGAAACTGAGGTTATCATACTTTGGACACATAATGAGGAGACAGGATTTATTCGAAAAGACAATAATGCTGGGAAAAACAGAAGGGAGTAGAAAAAAAGGAAGGCCAAACAAGAGATGGATTGATTCCATCAAGGAAGCCAAAGACCTGAATGTACAAGATCTGAATAAGGTGATTCATGACAGAAGCTCTTGGAGGTCACTGATTCATACGGTCGCCATAAGTCATAATCCACTTGAAGGCACATAACAACAACATCATCATCAAGGAGAGGCACTCCAGACAGAGATTTCCACATAATTTCCATTGATACATTAGTCACACAATTCTTTCTCAGTTGTTCTATAGGATTAGAGACACCCTGTTTCAAGGAGCATTAGGTTTTCATGGCACTCAAACCACAATTTTGACTGCAGGGAAAATACAACCTTCCCAGCAGCTCACACATTCGTTACTATGGAATTTGTTGGTGGAATGTATTCATACAAGTGCTGTGTGTCCCTATCCATCAGTGCCTGTGGCATCACTGCCTTTAAGTAACAATATCCCACAATGTGTTTTGCAGTTTTTGATAATACTGTACAAGTTGTATGCTCCTCACAATACAAAGAGCATATCCAGTCTTAAAACACACACAAATCACGCACACAGTCAGACTAACACATGTCAACAAGATGAACTTGCTTTCTTTGTAATAATATTTTCCCCATTTTAATAATCACTTCGTGACACAGGTGCCAAATAATTATTGCTGTACCAAGAGCACATACCTCTCTGATATGGTCAATTTCATCACACTCATCTATTAAAATGAGAGAAAGCCTAATCAATTTCACTCACCAATGTGGGTGATAGTGCAGGTTTGTTTGTTTTTTAAGAGTGAAGAATAGTATAGCTTTCTCTTGCAGCAAAGCTATCCTTTTTATTATTACACATTATTATAAGCTGCTTTGAGTCCATGAGAAAAATGGGACATGTTCTAAATAAGTAAATGTTCAGCCTAACGCATTGGGTTCTGGTAGGTTATAGAACTAAGAGGACCTGAAGGGACTACTGAGGGCTAAGGCTAAAATGTGATGGAGGAATGTCTTTACAAAAACAGGAACGTCACAAAGCAATTGGTCCATATGCAAAGGGATTTGCAGAAAAGCTAGAGACCATTTAATTGAACATAGTAAGATTCTGGAACGCACTTGAGAATCGACAGGGTTAGGGTTTTGTTTTGTTTTTTAATCAAAGCTAGGCTGTACCCTACAGAAACTAAAACTTAAAGCTGTAATGAAGACAAAATTCCCTCCTTAAATATACAAAACACACATATCACATACTCACAGCTAAATCCAGCCAAAGTTAAAAAACTTTAAGCCCCAATGTCATCTTTGAAAAAGTTAAGCATATGTTTAAATGATTCCTACTGAAACCAAAACTGACTAGAAGTGCTCAATTCTGGCTGAATCATTCCCAAAATTAACTGCACAGGGGGCAATGAGAACACTGAAACAAAATGTAATTGTCTCAAAGGTTTTCTTCTTGGTTTGTTTAGGACTAAATAGCAGTAGTCTGCATGCCATGAAATTTAATTATTACTTTTTCAAAATGTACTAATGCAATACTTAAAAGGCAAAAAAATCCCTGATGTTATTACACAAACAATAGCTTGCTCAGTGGAAGAGCAGGTTATTGTGGGCAGGGGGAGAGAAAGCAAATATATGCAGTTAAGTTCATAGAAAATATTCTATCTGACAATACTCACCTAAGCACCTATATGGAACTACAATGTGAGGGTGACTGCTGCATTGTTTCCAGCCCCGCTTGCACCAGTTCTGGATTGTTACAGGTTGATTGGCTTCAACAACATTTGTAATTTGCAGTTCTGGATAAACCTATTATTTAAAATACAAATAACACAGTTAAATAAAATATGAGCCACTACATTATTACTATCACAGTTGTTTGTATACAATTATTTAACATGCTAACACACACCAGCCTATTCATAGTGCATTTTATAAGCAGAGTGTAGTGGCGTTTTGGTTGCACAAGGCCACATCCCAACTGTCAAGCACCAGAAAGCTACCTAGGGACAGAGTTTAAGAATCATCCGTCCAGACCACACTTCTTCCACCTTTTAAAAAAAACAAATCAAAACAAATGCAGAGGCAGTCATGGTTCACATATCCAACTATCAACAATAGTATTAATTCATCTATTCTTCCCCACTTTACTAGTGGACTGATTTGATCGATCGATCAATTGATTGAGGGATAGAGAGAGAGGGAGATAACCACTGGATAAATAGTAGCCTATCCTCACCTATGGTATATATGCACTGGGTGAAGATGTACTATAACCACACTATGCCGTCAATCTGTTTTGGTGGTCGAAGAGCAATTTTGAAGAAGTAGGAATCTATACACAATACTTCCGAGAAAAATCCACTAAAGTTGTGCACAAGATGAACAGGTTTGGTTAGAAAGACTATTACTAGTAGCTATAAAAACTTTGAGATAAGAAAATCTAAACCTGAAGAATGTTTGGAAGGCGCAACTGGTGAAAAATACAGCATGCCAGATCTTGACAGAAGTGAATTATGGAACCTGAATTTGCTTCTTTGTAGCCTTCCAAGGACAATTCAAGTGGCTGCTATTAATCTATGAAGCCCTAAATTGCCTGGACTACACACATTGAAGATTACTTTCCCTGTACTTAATTTCTGAAGGAGATGATGTACAACTCAAATTCTTCAGTTTATGTTTTATTGTAATTGCTTCTCCTATTATTCAGTTTCCAAACACAACAATATACAATCAATCACACAAATGCATCTACTTCAAACCAAAGTAAAATATAGGCATTCTGCCATTTTTATTGCCAGGGCTGAGAGAACAGGTTACTCAAAAGAACTGTTCTCTCAGAAAAAAAATGATCTAAGTGCTTAAATATATTTTCTGGTCTGAACACATATATTTGATCTTGACTCTTAGAATTCCTATGCCAAGCATGTTACTTTCTACCATTAACTGATGTAGAAAAACAAAGATAGGCTCCCTGTTGCAGACTGGACAAAATAGATTAAGGGGACATGTTTAAGTTTTTCCTTAAATCACAAATCCACATGATGTACACTGTTGGAATAGCCTTTTCTCCCCATCCAATCAGTGCAAATTTATGGGATGGAGAGCAGATTCTAATCCAAATTAGGGCTGCATTGGTTTTCTGCCATAGCCATAAAACAGAGAACTACTTATGCATAATTACTCAATCCAGCATGGAAATGTAAAATCTATGGCAGAGATTCACATGGTAAGTAGTTCAATATGTTAGGGGCTGCATTTTCCTACAGAAGACAGAGAAGTGCCTGAAAGATTACCAAAGTCAAGAGAAATCCCTGTAAATTATTGATGCAACACTTGCTTCTAATATTCACCATTTATATTAGCATGAATCACAAGTCTGTATGATGCAATATGGCTGAAACATGGTTTCATGGCAGAGTTAGGTCCATCATTAGAATGTTTAGCTGTCGGATTTAAAAGTTTTGCAATATCCCAGATAGCACTGAAGCAACAGAGTGAATATTCTTAAAGATTTTAAACCTAGGTGACAATTTTACCACACGTCTGTATTTTATACCACAGTAGGGCCCCACTCATGTGGCAGGTTAGGTTCCAGACCCTCGCCGAAAAGTGAAAAATGCCGAAAAGCAGATCAGCTGTAGTGTGGGGGTTTGGAACCTAACCCACTGATCGCGCTGGAGGAGGAGAAGATCAGCTATAGCGCGCTACAGCTAATCTTCCCCTCCTCCGGCGTGATCAGCTGGAGTGCAGGAGTCTGATCGCCCTGAAGAGGAGATCAGCTGTAGCACGCTACACCTGATGTTCCCCTCCTCCGGCACAATCAGCTGGAGTGTGGGAGTCTGATCGCCATGAGGAGGAGATCAGCTGTAGCACACTACAGCTGATGTTCCCCTCCTTCGGCATGATCAGCTTAAGCACGGGGAGCTCCAGCCACCCTTCCAGCTGATCACCCTGCTGGTGCCATATTAGCAGAACATTGAAAAACAGGACGCCGAGAAGCGGGGCCCTACTATACTTGTAAATGTAAGGTAGACAACTGCCTTCATAGGCTAATGCAGACATTATTTATTTATTATACTACTTTCTATCCTTTTACTGGGGTTATGGAAGAAGACTATGGGCATAAATGCGCCTTCCATCTTTTGTGCAAATTCCCCCGCTAACCTTAATCTTTAACCATGGTTATGTGGGCTCCAGCGTTAAACCAAAAAGAGGAGAGTCAAGTGGAATTCACATGCATGCGGGGAAGGAAATGGGACATGACCCTGCAAACCCACTTCCTCCAACATGAATCAATTCTAAATGCACTAATTAAAATAAACTTCAGCCAGCTCACAAGATGGCATTTGCCTTGGGCTGACAAGCAAGATTATTTCCCTAGCTGAGCTTCTGTGGATCATTTGATGCAGCTACAGCAGGGGTAAAGAACAAGACCTCACACTGACAACCCCTTGATATCGCAATAATGTCAATTGACCCAAAGCAAAGAAAATCTTTGTAAACACAGTGCAAGCACCTACAGAGGAAGATCTTTTTTTCTTTCTTTTTGCACTGCCAGCATCAATACAAGCTGGTGATGCAAAGGGCTGCTTGTGCTTACAGCAAGCCTTGGTTTGGGTCTTGCTGTAAGTGCAGATCCCGGCAGGCTTCTTGAAAGCATACACAAAATTAACTAACAGGAAAAAAACCTTGCAGTTTAAGAACGTACCTATAGCCCACAGATATTTTCTATCAAACTTTAAAAAGCAGGGAAATTGGGCAGCTATAGTGAATGCACCAGGGGAGCAGGAGACGTGACCTCCTCTCTGAGATATTGTACTGCCCTACAAATTTGTCAAAATGCAAACACAATTTGGGTTGGTCTTTCACAGTCCAATCCACCTCCTCTGTAGCTTGGAAGAATTTGGTAACTGGGGGGGGGCAGAATGGCAGTGGCACAGAGATAGCAAGGTGGAATGCACTACTTTGGTGGAATGCACCACAAGCCTGCAGGTGTGTGCCCACCTGCTGTAGGATGGTGGTACCACCAGCCCTGAACTTGCAGGCACCTTGCCCCATCCCCATTCAGTGAGTGGCAGTGCTGCCATTACTGAGAGAGCACTGCTGTTGCAGAGTCTGGGATCTGCCCTGTGTTTTACTAGAACCCCAAGAGCCACCAACTACAGCCAGCTGCAAAAGATATACGTGTAGTATGAAAGAACATGGAGTCTCTGAGAAGTTGCTGAGCACAAGGTTATCAGAACTGAGACGAGCTCACAGTCTTTCCACACATAGACCTATTCCTTCTTTCCACAAGTATTCTTAATTTCAGTTGTCAAATTTCCAAATAAATGTGTGTCCTTTTGTTCATATTGTTAAACAACTGGAAGCCAGAAGCGCTTGCCAACTGACTACAAATCTCCAGGGATCTAGCAACAGATTACAGTCTATCTTCTGGCCGTCCCTGCACTAAATCATTTGTATGGGCACAGGCCTACCTTGCAGGGTTGTTGCAGCATGGTTCAAAGGAGTGCTTGCAAGAATAAAACTACAATAGCAAAGGTAAGGCTCTTCAAAACATTGCCAACCAAGGCATTCTCAAAAAAGCAATGTCACCTTTCTACTGTGTACGCAGAAACTGAGAAGAAAAAATTGTGGATTTGCTCATCTCTGTGCAGCTCTTACCTTCTATGTCAAGTGTCATGCATCAAAATTAAACACACGTGATGGTCAAACGCATGATAATGGCTGCCTCCATTAGAATCTGCTGTCAGAAGTAGCTGCATCACATGGTTTTATGGTAACACAAACCTGCCTTGTAGGGTTGTAATGTTTAATTTATTCATTTATTATTTGATTTATATCCTGCCCTTCCTCCCAGGAGCCCAGGGTGGCAAATACTCTAGATCAGGATGGTTAGACTTCATGGTTAGACTAGATCAGGATCTAATACTCTAGATCAGGATGGTTAGACTTCAGGTTTTTGTTGTTGTGAAAAACAAAAACAAAATCCACCAACCAAAGCAAGCCACAAAATATATACACTTAGAGGTAAATAATTCTTAGCCCAGGAATTTGTTTTGAGTTCCAAAATTGAACTGAGCGCACAGTATTTCCACACAAAAATTCACACCTGATTACCCCCCCATTTTCTTCTTTTCAGCAGTATAATGATGGGGTGGTCATTTTCTTGTTTTCATTGTGAAACAGGATTCTGAAATCCTCACTGATCTTCTGCGAGTCATCCTGAGATACACCAATACATTTTGATCTACTTTCTGCCCACCCTGCATTTAAAGTGCTATCCAAAAGCTAAACATTATGACATAGACCATAAAAAGATACTGAAAAACCGTAACAACCACAGCGCAGACCTTTCCAAATACCAGGAAAGGCTTTCCAGGGGACAGAGTATGTTACAGTGGGAGCAGTAGACTGGAAAGCCCAACTGATAAAGAATTTTCCCCACATTTATACTTTGAGTGTAGTTTTGTGTATTAAAACGCATGATGTCCTCAAGAAAGAATCAGGTGTACTATGTTGGAAGAATTGTTTCAGTTCATACTCTTTTAAGCAGCTTGTTTTTGTTGCATCCCCCTTCTCAAAACATTTTCATATATAAATATTCAATATATTTAGGTCTGCACTTTCACAGATTTATCTATGAATAAGTCCTGTTGATCTCTAGGACTGTATAGACATGTATAGGATTGTTCCATAAAAGCCTACATCAAAAACCATACATACTCTAATAACAGGCAATGAAAAATGCAATATTTTAATAGCTATTATTATGATAGTTACAGGTGAGTATTTTCTTTTTAAAAGTTGCGGGTTTGATTTTAAAAATGTAAGAATCTGCAGGAAAAATGAAAAGAGTAAAACTACATTCCCATTTCTGCCAAAACTCTTTCTATTATTATTATTATTTAGTTTAATTTATATACCGCCCTAAGCCCGAAGGCTCTCTGGGCCGTGTACAAAAAGATAAAAACAAGCACAATATATAAATACAATAAATCAAAAAAACAAAACAAACAAACAATAACGAACCAAACAACATCCAAAATACGGAAATGCTGTTTAAAATACACTTTAATGTACCCCTTGATGGGAAACAGTTTCAGGAAGTGTAACAGACCCAGCATGCCTTGCCTTGTTGCCAGTAAAAGGGAATTGCTTCAATGGTGCATTTAATAAGTGTCACTGAAGCCATTTTCTTTCCCTGGCAGCAAATATGTATATAAAGGAGACTGTACACTCGTTGAACATTACATGTGAATAACTGTACGAGTGTACATCCCAGCTACTTGTGTACCTAGGTACACAGACTCTACACTCGTTGAATGTTACATGTGAATAAATGTACGAGTGTACAGCCCAACTACTTGTGTACCCGGGTACATGGATTGTACACTTGTTGACTAACGTGTGAACAGGGCCATAGTAAGTGGTATTCAGAGGTGGTTTACCATTGCCTTCCTCTGAGGTTGACTGGCCCAAGGTCACCCAGTGAGCTTCATGGCTGTGTGGGGATTCAAACCTTGGTGTCCCAGGTCATAGTCCATCACTGACCTGGGGGAGGGGCAGGGAGAGTAGGAGGAGGGGAGGAGATTAGGTGGGTTGGCAATGGGCAGAGGGGAAGCCCTTTTCCTTTTCAAAAGGAAAACATTATGAACAGTATCATGGCTTTTCAGGATTTCCCCTACCTTTTTATTCTACAGCAGGCACATGTAGCCTCCCATCCACATTTAAACCAAAGGTGTCCCTGGCCACATCCACATCAGACCCTTATTTCACTTTGGAGAGTCATGTCTTCTATCAAAGAATCCTGGGAAGTGTAGTTAGTGAAGGGTGCTAAGAGTTGCTAGGAGACACCCTGTTCCTCTCACAGACCTTCAATCAGAGCAGCTGACTGTTAAACCACTCTGACCTCTGGAGCTCTCTAAAGGGAATAGGAGTCTCCTCTCAGCACACTTCACAAACTACACTTCCCAGCATACTCTGAGGAAAGCCATGACTGTCTCACGTGAAATCAAAGTCTGGTGTGGGTGTGGCCCCCTGATTAGGGGGGCCAAGCAGATGTGAGTCTTGCTTTTAGAACTCTGACAGTTGGTTCTTACTGAGCATGCCCCGCATTATCATAGGGTGCCAGCCAAAATTTATTAAATTAATTAAAAATCAGCCAGGCATTTTTTAAACTTTTAAACTGCAGAAGATGAAGGTCAGAGTATGGGGCAAGGTCAGTAATAGGATTATAGGTACTCTGTGAACATGGCTGATTTTTAATGAATTTCAACAGATTATGAGAACTCTGAAAGAAAAAAGTCCAAAAGGGCTCTGGGGTTTTTTCCTATGTTTAGACTTTGAACTCTCGATTCTCTCTAACTGTTTTGTGTATCACCATGAAAATTTACAGGGTTGTTAAACAAGAGTTTCTGAGTTCAGGACTGTAAGTTTTGTAAGGTTTTGTTTTGAAATGACCTTATGGGAAGCATCAGAACGGCATGTGGGGGTATTTTCAATTTAACATTGCGGAATGTGAAAAATCCATGCTGGCTATAGTATACAGCCACTCTCATGGCTGTATAATACTAGCACTTAAAGGAAACCTGATGGGATCAGCTGCGCTGATGGGGAACTCCATAACACAACTGATTGCTACAGACTTGCTATCATCGATGATCACGTAATCAGTGCTGAAAGCAAGCCTCCCTTGGCAAGTAACAATTGGAAGTACTTTAACACTCCCAACTGTCTTTCCACCTGCCCCACACTTTATCTCACACATGGACATCAGGTGCAGAGGCAGATGGGCATGGTTTGGGGAAAATTCCCTCACTGTGCCTAATTAGACCCACAGGCAAGAGTTCCTCACCCCTGTACTACAAGGCTCTCTCTATGTGTGTTGAATAGCATCAGTTCATTGAATAAAGCAGATCTCTTCCAACCACCCTTCCTCAAGGTTCTTGTGACAACTGCTTCTCCTGTAGAAAGCAACTGAACATTCTACTGCATCGTGTCTATTTTGATTGCCTGCAACAGGCTTAACTTGTTCTTATTATACGACCTAAGTATTTTACCAAGGTCACTTTTGAAAACTGAATCTTTTCTTTATTCAACTTGACATTTTTGGCTCATGCTGTCTCAGTCACCTGACTGATGATGAGATCATGTTGTTCTGTCATCTCTGCAGACACGGTCACCTCATCCACTGTTACAGACACTCTATTAATGCAGGGGAATAGGGTGTTTCCTCATTCCTCATCAGAAGTCTTGACTTGAGCGCTGAATGTCAAATGGCAGGCATTTTAACATATATTCCTTACTCTCCTCATCTAGCTTTGACTGCATGATGGGGTCTTTACCAAGTTTTTTAATACTGCCACCCACCAAGACCCTTGGCAGCACCAAAGAAACTCTCCAATGAACAAGAAGGATCAGTATGGTAATCAACACTGTACAATACCAGTGGCATGAAGGAGCCACAACAGAGTCATTGTTCTCATGAGCCACCACAGCTCAGCCATAACATGTACATTATGGATAGGGATCATTTATCTACCCAAGAAGCATATACCCTCATGGATAATCTCCCAGAGGCCACATACCAATGATGAGCAGGCCAAAGGCAACATGCACACACCATTCACACTCATCCATCCATGTCATATTTACATAGACATACAGACAACTTCGCACACTAGCATTGTCTTTTTAAAGAGACTTGCCCTTCTCTATGTTTCCTTTCAGCCTGATCTCAGTCTCTCTTGTGTTTTTCTCCTGGTCCCACTCCTATCCCTCTTTTCTTCAGGGAAAGATTGATAAAAGGTGAAGACTCATGAATGTTTAATTGCTGCTAGTAACAAGATGTTCTGATCATCATGGGAGACTGGAATGCAAAAGTAGGGAACAGAGAAGAACTAGGAATTGTGGGGAAATGGGGCTTAGATAGAAATGAAGTAGGAGAAAGACTTACTGAATACTGTGCAGCCAATAATCTGTTTCTTGCAAACACATTTTTTGAACAACCGAAAAGATTACTGTACACGTGGACATCACCAGATAGTCAATATAGGAATCAAATTGATTATATAATTGGTAGCGGAAGATGAAGAAGTTCCATGCTTTCTGTGAAAACAAGACCAGGAGCAGACTATGGTACAGATCATGAACTGGTCGTATCAAAAATCAGAGTAAAGCTAAAGAAGAACAACAAAGCAATCATAATGCCAATCCCGTTCCGTGCCCGGGACCTACCGGGCAGAGGGACGAGCTTGCGGCCGCTGTCGATGTCCCGGCCGCCATCTTGGAGGGAATGCGTGCACACACGGCGCGCTGGCGCGCTGTCGTGTGACGCGGCAGGGAGGCGGGGCGGCTGAAGGCTATTTAAGGCCGCCCCGCCTGCTTCCCGCCATCCAGTTCAAATTTCGGCGGCAATCTCGGCAGCCGCAGCAGCAGCAGCTTCGGCTCGGCGCGGCTTCTTTCGGCGGCAGCTTCGGCGGGGCTCCTTTTGGCGGCAGCTTCGGCGGGGCTCCTTTTGGCGGCAATCGCGGCAGCAGCAGCTTCGGCGAGGCGCGGCTCCTTTCAGCGGCAATTTCGGCAGCAGCAGCTTCGGCGCGGTGCGGCTTTTTTGCCGGCGCACATGGGCCTCCGGAGGCTTCCTGAGGCCAGGGTGGCTGGGCGGCAGCGAGCCCCCCCCCAGCCTCATTGAGAGACAGGGAGGCAGCGGCGGCTGGCACCAAGGCCTATGCGGCGAGGATCCTGGGGCAGTCACTACGAGGCGGCAGCGCAGGATCGGATCCAGCAGCGGCGAGGACCACAGGCTAGGCGGCCTTTGGCCGGCAACTTTTAAATTTAATTATTAATTTTAATTAACGCGGGGGTAGGTGGGGCACGACCCCAACCATCAATCCTTGCCACGTGCAGGGCAATTAGGCTCCCCTCCAGGATAACTGGGTGCCGGGAGGGGGTATTGAATAAGCAGGCGGGCCCCTTCACAACGTTTTGAAATCACGTCGTTTTGTAAGCGGGGCCCCTATCTCCCTCTAGTATGCCACCTAAGAAAGGACAAGGGGGGCCAAAAGGGAAAGGAAAGGCCCCCAGAGCAGGGGGGAGATGCCCACCCCCAGCGGCGGAGGGGGCAAGGAGTGGGGAGGGGCCACCATGGACGGCCATATTAGCCAGGTTGGAAGCCCTAGAGCATGGCTCAGGCCATCCTAGTGCACCTCGGGACCAACCTGGGACAGGGAAGAAGAAGGACCCACCACCCAAACGGTCTCGGGGGAAAACGCAGCGGCCAGTGAACAGTGCTGATGCAGGGGCTGTTGCTTCCATCTTAGCGCGACTGGATGTGCTGGAGGCCGGGCTCAGGGCTGAGGCGAGGACGCCCAGCATAGAGCCAGGCGCAACTCCCACCTTGCAAGCAGCCCCAACAATGCAGCCCGCACAAGGACCTTCGGCGGAAAGCACACAGGGTGAGTCCTCTATCATGCCACAACAACAAGGGCAGCGGCAGTGGAGCTGGGCCCCCTGGGGGTACCCCTACTGGCCCTTTTCCCCACCAGCGGTAACCGAGGGATATGGGCAGGCAGGGACCCCCACCGGCGGGGGGGAGGTTACGCCACAGCAGCAGCATCCCCTAAGGGAGGCCTGCGAGCAGGTCTGGCACCTCGCTGCTGGGACGGCGACGGAAGGAGGGCATCAGCCCGCCCTGTCTGCCAACCCCCCTGCAGAGATATCCGACCCCCTGGGATCAGTCAGCGAGGGGGCCATACCTTTTGGGGAAACGTCTGCCCCACTGGGTTTTCATCTTCTGCCTGCTACGAAGGACAGAATATGGAGGGGAGAGTATGTGGACCTATTCTCGCTCTTGTACAGGGAGCCGGTTGGGAAGGATAAGGATAAAGGGGAACATGCAGAGCCCGATAGGCCCAAGCGCCGACGGGTAGAGCGCTCTTGGTCTAACTGGCTGCCTGCATTCCTTACGTACATGGGGGTGGTAATACAGAGGCAGCCTCATAGGGCCTCGGTACTGATCAAATACCTCGATATCATATACCAGGGCTACTCTGAGTTTCAAGGGACGGCATGGCTGGACTACGACCAGGCGTTCCGTATGAGGGCGGCTTTTGATACATCCCTCCCCTGGGACAAAAAGGAGGCTGACCTGTGGCTGCAATTTATGGCACATTCTAGACCCATGGCAGGTGATAGGGCGGACAGCGGCCATCTCTTGGCGCGCCAGGCATCAGCAACTGCTTCCCGCGGGCCTGCGGGGCAGGGGGTTCAACCCCGCCTGCTTTGCTGGGAGTTCAGCTCGCGTGGCCTTTGCGGTCGGAGCCCGTGCAGGTTCAGACATGAATGTGCCATATGTGGGGGCCCCCACGCCTGCACTAGCTGCCCCAGGGGCCGCCCCTTCAGGGGTGGAAACAGGGATTCGGCTGGCGCAAGGAAGACAGGGGCTGCAGGCGCAGCTCAGGGAAAGGGGCCCCAGCCCAATTAAAATTGCCGAGCTCCAACACTTACTCCACCTTTACCCCCTAGTCCAAGATGCCCAGTTTTTACTCGAAGGCTTCACAGTGGGTTTTCGGATCCCCTATTTGGGTCCCAGGCGACCTTTCATGTCCCGCAACCTTAAGTCAGTGGAAGGCATGGAATCAGTTCTGAGAGAAAAAATTAGGAAGGAAGTAGTAGCCGGCCGGGTTTTGGGCCCCTTTGCTGCACCACCCATCCCCTCACTCAGAGTTTCCCCGTTGGGCCTCGTCCCCAAGAGGGCACCAGGTGAATTTCGCCTGATACACCACCTGTCCTTTCCACAGGGTGAGTCAGTCAATGACTTCATCCCAGCGGAGCTGTGCTCAGTCCGCTACACATCATTCGACTGTGCTGTGCGAATGGTCAGGGACTGCGGGGTTGGGGCCCTTATGGGAAAGTGTGACATCAAGTCTGCTTTCCGCCTCCTCCCGGTCTACCCACAGGACTTCGAGCTGTTGGGCTTGGCTTTTGAGGGTGAATATTACGTGGACAGGGCATTGCCTATGGGCTGCTCTATATCATGCTCTGTTTTCGAGCGCTTCAGCTCCTTCTTGGAGTGGGCGGTCAAGAGGCGCGCAGGCTTGCAATCTGTGGTACACTATTTGGATGACTACCTGTTTGCGGGCCCTGCGGACTCAGGCACCTGTAGGGCGTTCATGGCACATTTTGCGGGGCTGGCTGGGGAGCTGGGCGTCCCCCTTGCGGCCGAGAAAACTGAGGGCCCATCCACCGCTATCACGTTTCTGGGCATCAAGATAGATACGGTGGCCCAATGCTGCAGGCTCCCTCATGACAAGTTGGGGGCCCTCAGGGAGAAGATCTCAGAGGTGGTCAGTTCTAATAAGGTGACATTAGCCACTCTCCAACGGCTGGCAGGCCATCTGAACTTTGCCTGCAGGGTTGTAGCGCCCGGCCGTGCCTTCCTGCGGCGCGTATATGATGCCATGGCTGGCCTATCACGATCCTACCACCGCACACGGGTGACAGCCGCTCTTAGGGCTGACCTGGCAGTGTGGTCCACCTTCTTGCGGGAATTTAATGGGGTCTCCCTATGGAGAAGGGATCGCCTGTTGGAGGCAGAGCTACAGGTGCACTCCGATGCCTCGGGTGCCTTCGGTTTTGGGGTCATTCTTCATGACTCATGGTGCCACGGCAGCTGGCCGCAGGGCTGGACACTGGCTGGCCTGACCAGAGACCTGACGTTCTTGGAGTTCTTCCCCATTGTCGTGGCCGTACACCTCTGGCCCGACAAGTTGTGTAATTCCTCAGTCCACTTTTGGTACGACAACCTCCCCACAGTGCACGTTATTAACACCCTGTCCTCTAGAAACCCCAACGTTATGCTTCTGGTGCGAGCATTCGTGCTCCAATGTCTTCGCTATAATATTCAGTTCCTGGCGCGCCACGTTCTGGGTATTGACAATAGTATTGCTGATGCTCTATCACGGAACCAGATGGAGAAGTTTCGCCAGCTGGCACCGTGGGCAAGGGCTCTGCCAGAGGTGTTCCCCCCAGCGCTATGGGAGATTGGAGGATTGAATCAGAAAGGGCCATAAGCCTTTCTGTGGCGCCCAGCACTTTGGCCAGCTACCAGGGGGCAGGTAGGGATCTATCAAACTTCAGAGAGTCCAGGGGTTACGCCCAGGAGTGGCCCATCCCGGTCGAGCAGCTTATGGAGTTCTGCGTGGAGGGGAAACGGAGAGGCCTTTCAGTCAGGACCATCAAAGGTAAGCTCTCAGGCCTCGCTTTCCTAGCGAAGGCACGGGGCTTTCAGGACTACACGGGTGACTTTAGGGTGCGCCGGATGCTGGAGGGTTGGTCCCACGAGCGCCCTTGCCCCCCGGATGCACGCCTCCCCTTTTCCCCGGAGCTATTGTTTGGCCTGCAGGGACAGTGGAAGCACTTGTGTTCTTCCCCTTTCGAGGCCCTGCTATATCATGCTGCGGCCCTCACTCTGTTTTTTGGGGCCTTCCGAATTGGGGAGGTGGTGGCGGCTTCTAAGATGGATAACTCCCTCCGAGCTCTGCTAGTCTCCGACCTCAGCTGGAGGGCAGAGCGGGCCCTCCTGCGGCTCAGGCGGTCTAAAACGGACCAGCATGGTAAGGGGCACCTGGTGGTATTAGCCCCATGCCGGCAGCAAGAACTCTGCCCAGTAACAGCCCTGCGCGGTTTTGTGGTAGCGAGGGGGTCGCAGTCAGGGTACCTATTCATACATAGGAACTCCCAGCCCCTTACCAGATACCAGTTCTGGTCCGTGGCGAAGGCCGCACTGGGGAATTTAGGCGTGGACCCCAGTAAGTTCGGGACACACTCCTTCCGGATAGGCGCGGCCTCCACGGCGGCCCTATTGGGCTTCTCTAAAGACAGGCTTCAGGCTGTGGGCGGGTGGTCCTCGGACGCGTACAAGGCCTACGTTAGACCACTTGCTGACACACACGACGCCAGCGGCTAGATGTTGGCCCCCCCAGGGCCCCCCCCATTGTTACCCAATGTCGTTGTTGTTTCAACAGATCGCTGGACAAGATCGGAGCAGCCACGCATCCTCCTATGTGGCCACAGTATGATGTTCTGGGCGGGCCGCAGGGCGGTGAAGTCTCGCTTTGGCACGCAGCTGGGGCTCAGTCAATGGGCCGCAGTGCGGTGGCTGGGACGTCGGGGGATGCGTTGGGACGGGCTCCTGCCAGCCTTGTTTCAACCGGCTGTGGAAGTGGCAGTGCCCCAGGTGCTGGTGATCCACCTCGGGGGCAACGACTTGGGTCTGTTAAAGGGCAAGGCCCTAATTGAACAGGCATGCGGTGACCTCCGGGCCATTGCACGTCGCTGGCCGGGGGTGCACTTAGTGTGGTCAGACATCCTGCCGCGCAGGAGGTGGAATTGTGCCGGTGACCCACGAGGGATGGACAGGGCACGGAAAAAGGTGAACAGGCAAATTCAGAGGGCCCTTAGGGACTTGGGAGGTTCTGTCATCCACCACCCAGAGGTGGGCCACAACAAGCTTGAGCTGTTTCGGCCTGACGGCGTCCATCTGACGGACACGGGCAACGACATCTTTCTAAGGGACCTGCAGAAGGGTTTACACCAGATTCTTATCGGGTGTGGGGTAAAGTGGGACTAAGCAGAGGCTTGTCCCCCTTCTGTGGCGAAGAAGTGAGGGGAAAGGTTAAAGGGAAAGGGCAGCTAGGTGACACCTTTAGGCACCTTTGGGGGTGACAGGCGGTCCGGAGGCCTGCAGCTCAGGGCTACACGGCCCGGGGACAGGGTACGGGCCGCCTTTGGGGCCAACGTGCCTCATCCGCTCGGAGTTTCAGGGCTCCGAGGGGCGGTGATGCGGGTTGGACCCCCTACACATCTTCAGGGCGTGGCTGGAGCTGGGGGGCTGGCACAGGGCAGCCCCAGGCTCAGGCAGGGCATGGTCGCCCGATAGCTGCTAACAGGCTTTGCCTGGATCACCAGAATGCCCCGCCCTTAATCTCCCTTCTGCAGGTTCATTATTCAATTGATTCTGTTTAAATTAAGTGGCCCATTATTTACCCAAGCAATGGTGTCTGTGTTTTATTTCGGCAATAGGCCGCAATCCTGTTCCGTGCCCGGGACCTACCGGGCAGAGGGACGAGCTTGCGGCCGCTGTCGATGTCCCGACCGCCATCTTGGAGGGGATGCGTGCACACACGGCGCGCTGGCGCGCCGTCGTGTGACGCAGCAGGGAGGCGGGGCAGCTGAAGGCTATTTAAGGCCGCCCCGCCTGCTTCCCGCCATCCAGTTCAAATTTTGGCGGCACCCGCCCGACCCTCCCTCTGCTGCAGTGTGATCCATTTGGTCGCTACGGGGCCGACTAGGAATTTTTGGCCTGCCTGCCTCGCTTTGCTGGCAGGTTTCTTTTGCCTACTCCACACTGTGGTTGGGGGGAGGGGTCAAGGGTTAGCACGGGTGCCCCTGGGGTCAATAGGCTGATTGGGCTGTTTAGTTTGAATTGTTAACGGTCACTTTTGGAGTGCAAGCGAAGAAGTGCGGGGAAAGGTTAAAGGGAAAGGGCAGCTAGGTGACACCTTTAGGCACCTTTGGGGGTGACAGGCGGTCCGGAGGCCTGCAGCTCAGGGCTACACGGCCCGGGAACAGGGTACGGGCCGCCTTTGGGGCCAACGTGCCTCATCCGCTTGGAGTTTCAGGGCTCCGAGGGGCGGTGATGCGGGTTGGACCCCCTACACATCTTCAGGGTGTGGCTGGAGCTGGGGGGCTGGCACAGGGCAGCCCCAGGCTCAGGCAGGGCATGGTCGCCCGATAGCTGCTAACAGGCTTTGCCTGGATTACCAGAATGCCCCGCCCTTAATCTCCCTTCTGCAGGTTCATTATTCAATTGATTCTGTTTAAATAAAGTGGCCCATTATTTACCCAAGCAATGGTGTCTGTGTTTTATTTCGGCAATAGGCCGCAAAATACAATTTAAATAACATCCCAGAAGAATATAAAGATCAAATAAGGAAAAGGTTTGAGGCTTTCAACTTAGTTGACAGAGAACCAGAAGAACTATGGAGTGAAGTCAGAGACATTATCAGGGAAGAATGCAAAAAGACAATACCTCCAGTTAAAAAGAGAGAAAGACCTCAATGGATGACTCACAAAACTCTTAAAATGGTTAAAGAGAGAAGGAAAGCAAAAGGAAATAGAAACATGGTCAGAACCCTAAATGCAACAATACAGTGACTAGTACATAGGGACAAAGAGAACTATTACAATAGTTATTGTATAGAAATAGAAGAGGACAACAAAAAGGGTAGAACAAGAGCCCATTCCAAAAGATTAGAGAAAGGAAAGGGAAATTTAAACAAAGGGTAGGGATGTTGAATAATCAACAGGGAACACACTGACTGACCGAGATGAAATGAAAGGAAGATGGAAGCAATACACTGAAGAACTCTATAAAAGAGATGCCAGCATGACAGATTCATTCATAGAGGAACCGTACGATGAACCACCAGAAATTTTAGAATGTGAGGTGAAAGCTGCTCTTAAAATACTTGGAAGAAACGAATCAGCAGGAATAGATGGCATACCAATGGAGTTGCTACAAGCTACTGAGACTGAATCTGTCCAAATTTTGACAAAAAATTGTCAAGAATTATAGAAAACTAAACAATGGCCCACAGACTGGAAGCGTTCCATACACACCCCAATTCCAAAGAAAGGGGATCCCAGGGAATGCAGTAATTATTGAACTATTGCCTTAATATCCCATGCAAGTAAAGTAATGCTCAAGATTCTACAACAAAGGTTCTTACCATATATGGAGTGAGAAATGCCAGATGTCCAAGCTGGATTTAAAAAGGGAAGAGGCACCATAGGTCATATCACAAGCATACATTGAATGATGGAACAGACAAAGGAGTTTCAGAAGAAAATCACCCTGTGCTTAATAGATTACAGCAAAGCCTTTGACTGTGTAGATCATGAAAAACTATGGAATGCTTTAAAAGAAATGGGGGTGCCACAGCATCTGATTGTTCTGATGCACAACCTATACTCTGGACAAGAGGCTACTGGAAGGACAGAATATGGAGAAACTGATTGGTTCCCAATCAGAAAGGGGGTGAGACAGGGGTGTATTTTACACAGAACATATCATATGGAAAGCGGGATTGGACCAAGATGGAGAAGCTGTGAAAATTGGAGGGAGAAATATCAATAATTTAAGATATGCAGACGATACCATACTACTAGCAGAAACCAGTAATGATTTAAAATGAATGCTGATGAAAGTTAAAGAGGAAAGCACAAAAGCAGGACTACAGCTGAACGTCAAAAAGACTAAAGTAATGACAGCAGAAGATTTCTGTAACTTCAAAGTTGACAATGACCACATTGAACTTGTCAAGGGTTATCAATACCTTGGCACACTCATTAACAAAAATGGAGACAATAGTCAAGAAATAAGAAGAAGGCTAGGACTGGGGAGGGCAGCTGTGAGAGAACTAGAAAAGGTCCTCAAATGCAAAGATGTATCACTGAACACTAAAGTCAGGATCATTCAGACCATGGTATTCCCGATCTCTGTGTATGGATGTGAAAGTTGGACAGTAAAAAAAGCAGATAAGAGAAAAATCAACACATTTCAAATGTGGTGTTGGAGGAGAGCTTTGTGCATATCATGGACCATGAAAAAGAGAAGTAATTGGGTGTTAGAACAAATTAAACATAAATATTATGGCAGTTGAACCTAATGAGGTATCCGGAGCACGGTCTTGTCCTCATTTATTGGATGAATTTCAGTTGGTACAGCTTGAGGACGTTGACAAGGTTCTTGGACTGGTGCGTGCAACCACTTCCATACTGGATCCTTGCCCCTCTTGGCTAGTGAAAGCTGCCAGGGTTGGAACAGCCGGCTGGGCCAGGGAAGTGATAAATGCCTCCTTGAGAGAGGGAGTGGTCCCCTGCTGTCTGAAAGAGGCGGTGGTGAGACCACTCCTGAAGAAGTCTTCCCTGGACCCAGATAATTTGAACAACTATAGACCGGTCGCGAACATCCCAATTTTGGGCAAGGTTCTAGAGCGTGTGGTTGCCAACCAGCTCCAGGTTCTCTTGGATGAAACCGATTATCTGGATCCATTTCAATCCGGTTTTAGACTCGGTTTCGGCACCGAAACAGCCTTGGTCACCCTGTATGATGACCTATGTCGGGAGAGAGACGGGGGGAGTGTAACCCTGTTGATTCTGCTTGACCTCTCAGCTGCTTTTGATACCATCGACCATGGTATCCTTCTGGAGAGACTCACGGAATTGGGAGTTGGAGGTACCGCTTGGCGGTGAATCCGCTCCTACTTGGTGGATCGTCTCCAGAAGGTAGGGCTTGGGGAACATTTCTCGATGCCCTGGACTCTCCATTGTGGAGTCCCACAGGGATCGGTCTTGTCCCCTATGCTCTTTAATATCTATATGAAGCCGCTGGGAGCGGTCATCAGGAGATTTGGAGTGCGTTGTCACCAGTATGCTGATGACACGCAACTCTATTTCTCCTTTTCATCTTCTTCAGGTGAGGCTGTTAACGTGCTGAACCATTGCCTAGCCGCGATAATGGACTGGATGAGAGCTAACAAACTGAAGCTCAATCCTGACAAGACTGAGACGCTGTTGGTGGGTGCTTTCTCGACCCAGGTGGTGGATGTTCTACCTGTCCTGGATGGGGTTACACTCCCCCTGAAGGAACAGGTTCGCAGCTTGGGGGTCCTTTTTGATCCATTCCTGTCTCTTGAGGCTCAAGTGGCCTCGGTGGCACGGAATGCATTCTACCATCTTCAGTTGGTAGCCCAGCTGCGCCCCGATCTGGATAATGATGACCTCGCCTCAGTCGTCCATGCTCTGGTAACCTCGAGATTGGACTATTGCAATGCACTCTACGTGGGGCTGCCTTTGAAGACAATTCGGAAACTACAGCTAGTGCAAAATGCAGCAGCCAGACTGCTGACGAGGACCAGACGGTCCGCACATATAACACCTGTTCTGGCACGTTTGCACTGGCTACCTATTTGTTTCCGGGCCAGATTCAAAGTGCTAGTTTTGACTTACAAAGCCTTACACGGTGCAGGACCACAATATCTTGCGGAACGCCTCTCCCGCTATGAACCTACCCACTCACTACGTTCAACATCTAAGGCCCTCCTCCAAATCCCGTCCCATAGGGAAGCTCGGAGGGCTGCTACTAGATCCAGGGCCTTTTCAGTGGTGGCCCCCGAATTATGGAACAGTCTCCCTGATGAGGTGCACCTGGCGCCTATTCTTCTATCTTTTCGGCGCCAGGTGAAAACCTTTTTATTCTCCCAGGCATTTTAATTTTAATTGTTTAATGTTTAGTTAATTTTATATCAAGTTGTTAAATGCTTAAGCTGTCTTTTTTAGGGATTTTATCTGATGTCTATTTTATAGTATTGTATTTTATTCCTTGCTGTGAACCGTCCACAGAGCCATTGGCTAAGGGCAGTATAGAAATGGAATGAAATAAATAATAAATAAATAAATAAACCAGTACTGTCACTAGAAGCTAAAATGATGAAACTGAGGTTATCATACTTTGGACACATCATGAGAAGACATGATTCACTAGAAAAGACAATAATGCTGGGAAAAACAAAAGGGAGTAGAAAAAAAGGAAGGCCATACAAGAGATGGATTGATTCCATAAAGGAACCCACAGACCTGAATTTACAAGATCTGAACAGGGTGGTTCATGACAGATGCTCTTGGAGGTCGCTGATTCATAGGGTGGCCATAAGTCGTAGTCGACTTGAAGGCACATAACAACAACAACAACAGTAACTGGTATTTGTAATTACAGCAGTCCCCACTGTTTTAGCTATTCCTTCAACTGCTTGAATCCTGAAAAATCAACTTCTTCCCCCTCTCCACTCTTCCCCCTGCCTCAAAATATTTCTAAGTCCTCACCTCAACATGCATTTCATATACTAAGTTTCTTCATAAGAAAACTAAGTTCATACATGCAAACTCTACATGAGCACGTATGCAAGTACATCAGCTTACACTAGACCTCGATACAACACCATGAGACAGTCTTCAGCAATTCCAGGGCTGTATTTGCCAACCAGCTGTTGTATCGTCACAGCCATCTCTATATTGGTTCACACCAATATTTCTCCTTTCAGAAGCGCACTGTGCACTTGATAACGTATGGAAATATGAGACTTCAGCTGTCTGAGAACTCATGTGAGCTGGGACAACACTGCAAATGCAGCTTTGATCACCTTTACATGGTACATTTTCTTCTGTATGCAACTCAAAGATCACAAATCCTGCCTGGTTTAGAGATGCCCATACAGACTTTTTCCAAGACTGATTTCTACAAATCTTTATGAATTATTACATAATCCTGGCTTCATTTTGTCACTTCATTCTTAATTTTGATATTCCATAAGCCCCCTTCGTGTGAAGGATACTATGGTCACTTAGCACTCATTAGTATTCCAATGTGACAGCACATGCACAACTCCAGGTTTATTATGGCTTGACAGAAACCACTAGTGAATTGCAAAGCAGATTTGTACTGCAGAATTACAAATTATAAAATTTGTGGGGTGGGTAGGGATCTGTTCAAGCAGGAATGCTTCTCTCTGGAAGAATTTTAATAGGTGTCCACTAAAGCCCCAGACAGGCTGGGCTAGAGTGTTGTATTTGGGGTTGCCAACAGTGCATCACAGAAGCCACTGCACAATGCTGCCCCCTCCGAGATATGGGGAAACAGTAGCACATACTTTTCTAGAGAAGGGCCATGGAGGTTTAATGGGAGAGCACCTGCTTTGACTCAAATGGTTCCAGGTCAAATACCCAACTGGCTAAGAAAATCCCTTGCCTGAAACCCTTGAGAGTCATTGCTGCCAGTCAATATAAAAAATACTGAGCTAGACCAGGGTCTGTCTCTGTATCATTCCTGATTGCCAAGGCATTTGATGGCTGATACTTAGGGTTGCTATGTTGATCAGTCAGCTGTTTTTTACCTGAATTCTAGCCATGCTACCCAGTGCCCACTTAAGTCCATTAGGTGGCCTGGATTCCCAGCTTTCATTTTTTTTAAAAAAAACACCAGCAAATCTCTAGCCCTTGTAGATCCAGAAGTACAAGACAAAATGTGGAGGCAGTTTTCTGCTCAATATTTTGTGATAAATCAGCTGACTCCCATCTTCCATTGTTCTTAGCCAATGAGGGACACCACAGCTATCCTGGGAAAATCAACCATTTTAGCCAGCCTGCCAGCTGCATATGTAATATCTAGGCAGTTTAGAAACTGCACATGCAAAGTTGATCAATATGTGCAGCTTTGACCCTGATCCTGAGAGTCTAGGAGAAGCAGCCTTCATCTCAATTGCCTCTGTGTCTCAGGGTATGTGTATTAAGTGGTGAATGCAATGGGAGTGTCTGCCTGCCATCACAGAGGATGCAACAAAGGTGTTTGAATCCATCAAACACTTTCTCTCCTGAACAAATACAACATATAAAGGGAGGGCCTTCTCAGTAGTAGCCCCCAAATTATGGAATGATCTCCCTGATGAGGTGCGCCACACTGTTATCTTTTCAGCACCAGGTCAAGACTTTCCTCTTCTCCCAGGCGTTTTAGCATGTGTTTTAAATTGTATTTTAAATTGTTTGTAAAAGATGTGTTTTTAAATTTGTATATTTGTTTTTAATGTTTTTGGTTATTGTAAGTCGCCCAGAGAGCTTCGGCTATGGGGCGGTATATAAATACAATAAATAAATAAATAAAAGCAAAGATATCTGTAGGAAGGGCTGAGATATTACCATTTGTATTTTTCAGCTCTGCACCCACCCTTTTAAATGGTGCTTACTTCCCAGAAAAGTTGTGTTGGAATGCAGCTTCGCACACCCTGTTGCCTGACATAGCCTCTGTTCAGCAATTCAGAAAAGGCTAAAAAGGTGGGGTTTTTTTAATACATATCCTTCTTCAAAATGACTGGCAGGTACCTCCCCACCAAATATCACTCTACTTCATTTCCTCCCCAGGGATGGATGGATGGATGAGTGTATGCATGACACACACACACACACACACACACACACACACACACACACACACACACACACACACACACACACACACACACACACACACACACACACACACACACACACACACACACACACACACACACACACACTATATATCTCTATCTTTAATGCAATGGTGGTGCAACCTTTTCTCCCCTTAAGACCAATAAGAATGAAACAATCCACCTCACATGTAGTGCTTACTATGTGCCATTTTTCTTCTTTGGGCTACATGTCTGCCAACTGGCAGCGGCTGAAATCTTTGCCATCCCCACTGCTATTCCAGGTTCTTGGGTGAAAATGCATGCTGGGGATTTAGCTCCTTCAAGGGACACCACCAGCAATATTATTCATGGAAGGCAGAAAATAGCTGAGTGGGTAAAGTACATCCCCTTTTCTCACTACAAGCTGCCCTGTCTAATGCTAGCACAGCTTGCCAGGAATATCCACTGCATAAATGGAAATGGAAATGGACTGCCTTCAAGTCGATCCCAACTTATGGCGACCCTATGAATAGGGATTTCATGGTAAGTGGTATTCAGAGGGTGTTTACCATTGCCTCCCTCTGAGGCTAGTCCTCCCCAGCTGGCTAGGGCCTACTTAGCTTGCCACAGCTGCACAAGCCGGTCCCTTCCTTGTCCGCAACTTCCAGCTGGGGGGCAACTGGGCTCCTTGGGACTATGCAGCTTGCCCACGGCTGCACAGGTGGCAGGGCACGTAACCCGAGCCACTCACTGTGGGGGTGATTTTTAACTGACCCTTTATACCCAGGAGACACGAGCGGGGATTTGAACTCACAGACTCTGCACTCCCAGCCAGGCTCTCCTTCCCACTGTACTATACCAGCTGTTACTGCATAAATAATAAATGATAAATAAAGAGGTTCACATTAAGTTCCAGCTTTTATCATAGAAGGCTGTGTTTCTCCTCTACCTGATCTGGTATGTAAGAATCAGGGTACTAAAGACACTTCTCACACGCTCAGAAACTACTGTTTAGAGAAGATCATTGACTGAACTGATAATATTTAAATCTTGATTTCTATATGTGTTATATGCTGTAGTGGTGTGTTCATTTCACATTTCCTAATTGTTGGTACAGACAACCTAGCAGTCACAATATTGTTCCTAATTGATGTTTTGCTGGCTTTTTGTTTTATGTTGGATTTCTGTACTGCTGCCCTATTTTATGCTTCTTTCTATTTTGTGTTTTTATATAATTGCGTATTTTTATTATGTTTGTAAGCTGCCCTGAGCTCTGTTTTAACAGTGGAAGAGCAAGATATAAGTTCTCTAAATAAATAAATAATCCATACTGTTAGAAACTAGAGTGTAGACATGTGAAAATCAAAGTTAAAGAAAAAGATTCCTCACATCCTCCCCCAATCTTTGGTTGTAATTACTAGGCACAAAAACAAAACAACGGAACATTGCAACTATTAATATGCTTAATTGCATAATTAGCAAATATTTTCCATAATATGCAAATTAGCCTGCCTGGATTTGTGGAACTGGAATATGGCAACCCTACTGGCCATGACAATCTTGGAAAATACTAACTGCAAGGGTTTGTGTTTGTTTTTAAGTTTTTTCAATGTTTTAGTTGTTTTTACATATATTTTATTTTGAATTGTATTGCTTTATCATTTTGATGTTTGCTGCCCTGGGCTCCTTTAGGATAAGGTTGCCATATTGCCCAGTTAGCCGGGTTTTACCTGGATTCTTTGCATGCCACCCGGCGCACATTTAGCCCCTTAGGTGGCCTGGATTCTGAGCTTTAATTAAAAAAAAATTAAGTTTCTAGGTGGTCTGGTTCTCGAGATATACATAAAAACGTCAGCCGCCCCCGACTGTTAAATCTTTTTTTAAACTACTGTATAGCACTTCATAGCTTTAACCCCGCCCGTTCAGGATCGCAGCCAATCAGTGATGTGTTTGGTTGACCTGTGGCAGTGTCTAGAAAACCTCATTGCAAGGCCAGAAAATGGTGGCTTCCCCCCGTTTATCTGAAAGTCTCGTAAATTGGGTAAGTATATACATTTCAATTTTTTTCCCTCTTGTGTGCAGGAGTCAGATCCTGGGCAGTGTTTTGAAAACCTTCCCAATACTTGCTTTTGTGGGGGTAAAAGCACTGCTAATCCCATATGTCCAGAGTAAATCCCACTGAATTCAATAGGACTTACATTTGAGTAGACATGACTATGAATGTGCTGAAAATCAATGGGAATTTGGAGTGAATGTAAAAAAGAATTGTGTTTGTGTTCTCTTTCTGTCTCCCCCTCCAGCCCTATTTTAAAGCAAGTAGGCAGGGCTTACTTAGGTATTACAGTTTTTATTCTGTAGGAAACTAATACTGATTTTTTTTAAATACTGATTTTTTCTGCAATGACCAACTGGTTTGACAATAAATTATTGTATGGGCTGTATGTATTTATACATCTGCAGTGTGTGTGTGTGTATGTGTGTGTAGTCTTTCCAACAACCCTGTGAGGTAGGGTTGGAAACCAAGGCAGCTCACAACAAGAAATAAAGCCATTTAAAATCCAATAACCATAAAAACAAGTATAAACAGTTGCAAAACAGCATAAAGTGGCATGATTCGGAATTTTGGATTGTGTGAATGAAATTGCTAATTGCTTGAGGTTGCAGTTCTGTCCCTGTTTGAGTAAGCCCCACTGAATACACTGGGACTTGCTTCTGAATAAATAAACCTAGGATTGCACTATAAATATCTTTACAGGTTGTGTAAATAATAAATATATTTGATAGTCATGCTTATATAAATATTTCTTCATTTATCATATTTTTGGTTTTTGGTTAGGAATCCTGGTTGTGAGATACTTAGTTTTCTGCCTTACTCATAGGAATCTTGTTGTGGTTGGTATGGTATTGCATTTAAGAAATCATGGTACGAAATGGCCTGAATCAGTATAAGGCAGATTCCTTGGTTCCTAAAAGTGGGAAGAGACTCAAGGGCCACAGTGACTCCAACATTTATTTATGTATTTTTGTTTACAACATTTATATACTGCTTTATTGTAAAAAATATCTCAAAGCAGCTTACAGAAAGAATTAAAACAGATACTTAAAAACATTCAAAATAATAAAACCAACAATGAGTTAAAAACAGGTTTAAAAACACAATAGCTCCTATATGCCTGGAGAGGCTTGCCTCAAGAAAACCGATTTTAGCAGGTGCTGAAAAGAGGCATCTGCCTAATGTCAATAGGCAAGGAGTTCCAAAGTGTAGGTGCTGCCACTTTACAGGACTGATTTCTTACAAGAGCAGAACAAGTACTATGTGGCACCCATAACATGGAAAGCACAGCTTGAACTTGGCCTAGTAGCAAATCAGCAACCAATGCAAATTTCAGAGCAGAGGTATTATGTGCTGATAGGATCTCACTCATGTCAGCAATTGTGCCGCAGCATTCTGCATTAACTGCAGTCCCCAGGTCAGGTTGTGATGCATGGGGATTTCTGTGACCTTGGCTGACTGGCTGCTAGGATTTTTTTAGTTTCGGTTTTTGGTTATGAATCCTGACTGGTTGTGGAATGCTGAGTTTTCTGCCTTACTCATAGGAATCATGTTGTGGTTGGTATGGTATTACATTCAGGAAAGTGTTACTGCCTTCTGTGTTTTTTTTTCCTATTTGCATTTCACTTATCTTTAACCTCACTCCATTACAGCCATAGAAGCAACAGCAGCATATGCAAGATAATTAACTCCCATTAGTGATAAGAGCAAGAATTTATAATTATTATTTCAATTAAAACAAGAGGCTTATGAGTACTTTGAAGAGGACCAGATATTTATTTTCTTTCTGAGCCCAGGACTGGGTCTTTCATGACGCCCGGTAAGGGGGGAGGGATAAGACAGACATCCTGGCATTGGTAATCTAATTAGCAAGGTAATTGTGGAGTTGTTGCACACTTCCAGGCCCAGTTTCATTTTGAGTATGGAGGTGGAACCTGTGTAGATGTGGTTGATCAAAGGGAGAAGAAATTTTGAGTTAAGCAAAGCTCTGCTTTTATAAAACCTAAGAAACATACAGATACTTTGAATGTCTGAGTGCCTGCACCAGTGGAATACTGGAGGAACTTGTAAAACTAGCTGCAACAGTATTTACAACTGAGCATGTGGTGTGAAATACTCCTTTTCCTAACATTTTGGCTTGTTGTTTTTCTCCACCCACCACATCTCTGAAATATATCGTATATGTAATGGTTAACCGTACTGCTGCCCTGACTTACTTTATGTTTGTTGCTATTTTGTGTTTTTATTATGTTTTTATATTGATTGTGTATTTTTATTGTTTTTATTGTATTTGTAAGCTGTGCTGAGCTCTGTTTTTAATAGCAGAAGGGCAGGATATAAATCCTCTTAATCAATCAATCAATATTCCATAGTGTTGGAAACTAGAGTCTAGGCATTTAAGGCTGAAAATGTTAAGTTTTTTTAAAAAAAGATTTCTCACATCTTTCCCCAGTTTTTGGTGGTAGTTCCTAGGCACAAAAACAAAACAACTGGACAATCCAAATATTAATATGTAAATATTTGCATAATATGCAAATAATATGCATAATATGCAAATTAACATGCCCGGATTTGTGGAACTGGAATATGGCAACCCTACTTTAGGAGGAATGGCACAATAAACGTGCTCTGTTTCAGTGAACCTACATGGGGAATGTGCTTACCCACTGTTGACCCTCATCACTCAATCAACTTAGATTTAACATTAGGTGTTTAAATTTTAAAAGGTTTTGCTCTAGCTGCTGGTTGGAAACCAATCTTATAAGGGCTTATGTATTGAACAAAGGGTTATAGACCAACAACATGGCCTCTGACTCAGCAAAAGTGGGAATGAGACTGTCGGCAAAACCAGAATTCTTTAAGCCTCTCTTCCTTAGGGTGACAATCAAGAGGTAAGGGCTTATGTATTGAACAAAGGGTTATAGACCAACAACATGGCCTCTGACTCAGCAAAAGTGGGAATGAGACTGTCGGCAAAACCAGAATTCTTTAAGCCTCTCTTCCTTAGGGTGACAATCAAGAGGTATTAGGCACCTCAGCTACTCAATCTGAGGCCTGGTGTACAAATGCACCAGAACTGAGGTAGTGGAATGGGCTGCATCATTTCAGAACAAAGTCAATGGCAGGGGGGATGTCTTATTTTTGAGTTCTCCTACCTAGCAGAAAAACTAGCAGAACATGGGAATGTGCTCACAGAATCTCTCCCAATATGTTAGTTTTTCTTTTGTTTTCTTTTAAAACTGCAAGGCTTAAAAAAGAAAAAAGCGGTGAAGTAGGGTTCAGAATTGCATCCTCTACCTGCACTCTGAAGTGGAATGGGGCATTCTGTCACTTCTGGATTCTAGCATTTCATTTTATTGCATGTGTAGACCTGGCCTGAGATACAGGCAGATCGCTCTTTAATCCCTTCCCTACCAGTGTGCACTGCCAACAAAACTGTTGCCACCCTGGGCTCTGGAAGGACAGAATATAAATCAGATAATAAATGAGATTGTCATTGTCATTATTTCCTGAAGCACCTCAACTACTGTGAAATGTGCCTGTGTTTTGGCTCACACATGGAATGAATAAAGTGAACAATAAGAGAATATCTTGAGTATTGAAGCTAAAATGGAGGCCATGAAAGCATCCAGACTGAGCTCTCAAAATACTAGTAGTCTATTTCTAATTTAAAGTGTGGGGGTGGGGAGAGATCCTCTGTGCTCCTACAAAATTACAAGAGGCTTAGCTTTTGCAGAGATCTGTGAAGGATCTGATTAATCTTGCCTGGAGCCTCAACAATACCAAGTGAGAACTTCTTTTCTGGCTTGAAAAGAATTTTCACCACATTAAAGTTAGGCAGGGTCAAAGAAGACGCCTTCAACAATTCATGTTCTCTCAATTTTCTCATACGAAAAGTTTCATGAGGCTAAAAAAACTAAATAAAAGACCATTTCTGTAGGCATGGAAAGGAATTCTAGAAACAAATTTTCTGTGAAAAAGTTGCTAACAAAAATGCATTTTAACCAACTATCTCAATTTTTGAAAGATTTAGTTTGATTGCTTCCTTCCCTTGTATGCAGACTGCTTCTCTTTTCCACCCTACATCCTTTTATCAGGCTTTCTGGAGAATAACAACAACAACATTACCTGCTATGTGCAGATTCCCCAACCAAATCAGAGGGTCTTCCTAAAGACCACTTCCCTTATATTTGGTCTTTGTATTTTAACAAAGTCAACATTCTGTTATAAACATCAACATATTCTGATAAAAATGATGATTTTCACATTTCCCTCCGACTCCTTTCCCGAACACATTTTTGTTCTTTTAAAAAGGCACCCTTTTATATCTTCTTCAGTCAAAGCTTAGCAATTAGTTTATGAATCACTCCACACATTGTCCAAATAAAAAAATCCTGAACTAGTTCCAGTGCAGAAATGGCCTCTAGATACTGTTGGGTAATGTAATTTTTACTGTGTCCAATAGCAGAACTAGCCTACTTTGAACAAATGTTGATAATGACAAGGGAAAGCACAGAGTATAAAGAACCCTTCTGTTCTATTTCGTTTCAATGACAAAATCCTTAATTTCTTCTGACAGGACACAAAAATGACTTGCTTTGTGCAAGTCTACAACAGAAAAACAGTTTTAAGTTTCTCAATCAAATGTCAACAGCATGGAACTTGGGAAACAAAGGTTCCCATGAGGCATTTCAACCTAAGTGACACCGAATCATCATGATCACTGTTTGTAATACAATAAGGTTCAAGTGTACTTAGGGTAGCAATGAGAACAGAATCATCACTTTGCAGGTGGTCAACAGGGGCTGGAATGGCAAAAGACATTTTGCTGCCTGAGGCAAAGGACAAGGTGGCACTTCCCCCACATTTCATGTGCAAAAGCCATCCAGATTGGCACCTGAATCCTAATTTAATACTGGTGATGCAACAGTGTCCTCCAGTGAACTTGAGGGCAACACACTGACTTAGGGGCACAAGACTGACCACATGGCACATACAGTTTGGGTGGTATTCAATGCTAGTCCTATTCAGGGTAGATCCACTGAAGAT
This sequence comes from Rhineura floridana, assembly GCF_030035675.1. Classification (NCBI taxonomy): domain Eukaryota; kingdom Metazoa; phylum Chordata; class Lepidosauria; order Squamata; family Rhineuridae; genus Rhineura; species Rhineura floridana. Next base: position 106,389,177 of record NC_084484.1, on the reverse strand, counting down.
ACTAGGGATGGCTAACTTAGGTTCATTCATTTCAATGGGTCTACTCTGAGCAGGACTTAGCTGAATACGACCCTCTGTCTACTCCCTGCCCCTCTGCATCTGCCCCCTGAGGTAGCCGTCTCATTATACTTAATGACTGTGTCAGCCCTGAATGGAGTACACATTCAACCAATTATCCACCTGCCCATCCATCAGGCCTGTGTGACTCAGAACGCTCTTGATAATTTTTTGTTTGTTTAAACAAAAAGTTACAGAAGTCTGAAAAGTAACACTGAAACGTTTGCTAAAGACTGAAAGAAGCAAGCAAGTCCATACTCATTTTATTTATTTATTATTTTTATTTATTTATTGCACTTGTATACTGCCCCATAGTTGAAGCTCTCTGGGCGGTTTACAGCAATCAAAAACATTAAAACAAATATACAATTTAAAACATATATTTTAAAAACAATTTAAAACACAATTTTAAAATTTAAAACAAAATAAAAACAATTTAAAACACATGCTAAAATGCCTGGGAGAAAAGGAAAGTCTTGACCTGGCGCCGAAAAGATAACAGTGTTGGCGTCAGGCACACCTCGTCAAGAACATCATTTCATAATTTGGGGGCCACCACGGAGAAGACCCTCTCCCTTGTTGCCAACCTCCGAGCTTCCCTTGGAGTAGGCACCCGGAGCAGGGCCTTTGATCTTGAACATAGTGTACGAGTGGGTTCGTATTGGGAGAGGCGTTCCATCAGGTATTTACAGGATAGCTTATGATTTCTCTAATCCACATAGTAACTTTTTTTAAGAATCAAGGGTGGTATTCAATGCTATTCCTACTCAAAGTAGACACACTGAAGTTAACGACTTAGGCTACAATCCAGTACATGCTTTTATTTGGATTCCTGCATTGAGCAGGGGGTTGGACTCGATGGCCTTAGAGGCCCCTTCCAACTCTACTATTCTATGATTCTATGTTTACTCAGAAGTAAGCTCCACTGGGTTCTATGGGACTTATTCCCAGGGAAGTGTGTACTGGATTGCAGCCTAACTTAGGTTCTGTGGGTCTACTCTGAGTAGAATACAACCTTAAGGCTGCAATCCTAAACACTTTCTAATGATTAAGCCCTACTGAACACAAGACTTACTTCTGAGTAGACATGCACAGGTTTATACTTATTTTAATTTTATTTTTAAATATAGGTGATAACTATTTTGGAATAAAATATGTACTGCAGGATAAGCCAGAACTGCCCCCAGGCCCTTGGCACAGTATTTCCAATGGCCACCTCTCCCCAGAAGGCCTCTCCAGCACCTACCACCACTTGTGCCACCTGGCTGCATGGACAGTGGTCCCATCAAGTAGCTGCTAGACACCAGATTTACCTGGCACACCACTGGTGCTGTTGACAACTGAAAGTGACTGCTTGCCTCTGAGTGGCACCAGATAGTCATCATGTTACAACTCCTACCCTGCAATGCCTGACTGGGAGTTGTAGCACAATAACTTCCTGGCTCCCAGCAGCACCTGCACTATGCCATGCTGGACCAGCCCATCTGGGAGAGGGGGTGAATGGTGGCTAAAACACTGCTGGAACTACTGCCTTCAACACAAGCACCCATAGTTATGGTGGCATGGGCCCTGTAGACACTGCTGTGACACACTCTGTGTGCCAAGTAATGACACCAGATCTGGAATGAACTCAGCACATAACCTTAGCTTGGTATTTACTAAGTTAAAGAAAGTGATATTCCAATTTTGCTAATTACGTGTTATAGTTATTGCCCTCCACCTTGTGACATATTTTTCAGAGCTCAACAAATTGCCTGCCTCTGGGTGAAAGGATTGTAGCACAGTAAAGGCAACTCTTATTTCTGTCCTAGAAATTAACAGTAAAAGAAACCGGAACCAAAAGTAAGGTATAGTGCTATTTCCTTAGCAAACAGTTCCAAATGACTGAAGGAAGTAACATCGGAGATGAATGGGAAGAAAAGCCACTGTTCAAACACTTCCTGCTCAAATTCAGCAGCTATCTGACTTAGGGGAATCCTTTTGCAACCCTAAACACACAAGCCGATCAGACCACAGCACAAGTAAAACAACTTTGGAACCTGCAACAGTTATTGTGTATTTATTGTCCTTTGCCATTTGGAAAAGGACACCACAGACATTCTTAAACTCAACTATGGGGGGGGGGGGCTCTAAAGGTTTTGATGACTGAAAAAAGCCTGCCCTGAAGCGCTCATCCCCTGCTCTCCCTCAGACAACTCATTGGGTATTGCAATGCCCAAATATAGCTACAATAGTGCCTAAATATTACAAGCCCAAGTTGCCTCCAGACTCTCTCCATTTTGCAGGAGGGATTCAAGCACATATAAGAAATTTAGGTTTACACAATTAAAGTGGATTAAAACATTTTGTCACCAAACCACAACAAATCCACTTTAGAAAACAACATAGACTTTTTGAGGTTCGGAAAGTCAAATGGAAATGCACTGAAAAGTGTGGGGTGAATGTATAGTTAACAGGAATACATGTAAACAACCTGTAAGCAAACCAGGACAAATGCTCTCTATCTTATAACCTCCCTACAAACAAATCAGAATGAATGCTCAATGAAGACCAGCCATAGTCTAACCATATAAGCTTTGTGCAAGAAAAATCACATGAATACTCCATAAACAGGTTGTCTGGAGGACCCTTAGTAACACAGAATTAACTGAAGGGCAGTCTTCTCATGATTATACTCAAGGTATGCATTGGTCACATAAAACAAATCCCAGGGCGGAACGAATTAAGGGGACGAGTATATCAGAATAATCAGATCACCTAAACTAGGTGTGGGGAACTTTTGGTTCTCCAGATGTTACTGTCGTAAAAATTATAGGGGTTCTCTCGGGTAGAGAAAAGACCAAACAAGTAGCGGCGAGTCCAAGGCTTTATTCACAACTACTGCAGTAGGGCAAACACATACATTAAACAAGAATGGGTGAAACATGAGTCGCGTGCCCCCTTTTCTGCTTCCCCTTTTTATATGTTTTTGCAGATCACAAAGGCTTACACAGAGAGGCGCACACAAAGTCTTATCTAACCAGGCAGAAAGGAATGTGCAGAACAAGACACACACAGTTGTGTATGTGAATGTAGCTTACAAGTCTCCTGTTGTCCTGGGATACAGCCTTGATTTTATCTATTTTATTACATTCTCTTTTACTTTTACTACATTACTGAACTACAAGTCCCATCCTCCCTGGAAACTGACCATGCTTGTTGAGACTGATGGGAATTGCAGCTCTGCAACACCTAGAGAGCCAAAGATTCCCCATCCCTAATCTAAACAAACCAGGCGAAGATGTTTTATCTTTTCAAACACCACATACCTTTATCCTTTTATCTGTCCTGAAACATCTTTCAGGGCCAACAAACAAGTATGTGAATTAGTTTGAATCTTGTTTTTAAATTACATTTTGCCTTCTTACGGAGCATACCCACAATGCATCATAAACAGTTCACTGCCCCCACCCCAAATTCAAAGAAACATAACACTAATAGGCAAAAAAAACCCTTGGGGTTTAATAATGTACCGATAGCCAACAGATATTTCTATCAAACTTTAAAAAGCAGGGAAATTGAGCAGCTAGAAAGAATCCACCACGGTAGCAAGAGACCTGAACTCCTCTCTGAGATATTGTACTGCCCTACAAATTTGTCAAAATACAAACATAATTTGGGTTGGTTTTTCACAGTCCAATCCACCTCCTCTGTAGCTTGGAAGAATTTGGTAATATGTGCCTCTGAGCATATGGTGAGTGGTGGCAACACCTGCCACCTCCAAAGATAGAGAAATATATTTTTCTATGTTGGTGCTCTTCTTACTTTACTTCTTTCCTGTGTTACTACTCTTTCTACAGAGAATCTAATCTAGAAAATTATATTTCTTCCATTATTCATCCTAGAAATCTATGCCAACTTTATTTTTTATTAATTTCAAAGCCTTTTCATTGGTCAATGTCATATGATGGTGAAGACAGCCTTTTATGTTTCAAACTGGAGGTTATGTTCTATTTCTATTTTGGGTGCATTAACAGTTTGAAACTGCAATTTGATGTAAAATCACACTGATTACAATATGTTGCTACTTAAGCAATGAATCTAGCTGCTGGAAAAAGCAAACTTGGCCTGCCCAAGACGCATGTTTTCAGCCTGCTATACTTAAACCACTCTACTTAAAAAAGGGTGGGCATGGTCAATTAAAAACAAAGAGCACACCTAGAATTTTTTTAGAATATATTTCACCTCCCACTGTTTTATCTTGTGCAATCTGAGATACTCCTGATGTCCACTGGAGACTATTCTGCAGAATAGTCCGTACCATTATTCTACAATTGTTTTTCGAGCTTTTTTAGTGTAAATTTTGCAAAGTGTTGCTGTACTTCTCATATTCACAGAAACAGAAGCAAAACCAAATGATTTACTACAGGAAACTTCACTAAAATTGCAAAGTAAATCCAACATATTTAAAGTGACTATCTGAACTATATCAACTGTCTTAATGATGTTGCTTTCTCCCTGCTAAAACAAGATCAGCACAGCATATGTCCAAGAAGTACCAACCCAAATTGAGTTTGCATTTTTTACAAATTTGTAGGGCAGAGAGGATTACAGGTACTCTGTAAACATGGCTGATCTTTAATTAATTTCAACAAATTATGAGACCACTGACAGAAAAAAGTCCAACAGGGGTTTGGATTTTTTTCTCTTGTTTTACACTTCGAAATCACAATTCCCACTGATAGTTGTTGTGTATCGCCATGAAAACTTAAGAGGGTTATTAAGCTAGCATTTCTGAGTTCAGGACTATAAGGTTTTCTTTTGAAATGTGCTTATGGGAAACAACAGAATGGCATGGGGGGTATTTTCAATTTAACATTGCAGAATGCGAAAGATCCATGCTGGCTATAATATACAGTCATTCTTGTGGCTATATAAAGAACATACACCTAAGATTTCTTTTACATTCTGAAACAGTTTTTCTTACGTTTATCCATCTGCTATTCTAAAACCAGCACTGTTTTCACTCCACAACTAAAAGGAAGAAAGAACCAACAAGACTTTAAATGGAAATGAAACCAAGCTACCCAAGGAATTTCAAACTTGGCCACTTTCTTTTGCAAGTACCATCTTGGAATCAGTTCAGTTAAGTTTATAAATCTTTATCGATACAGACATTTCCTAACTTTTAAGATTGCCTCAACCACTTGATAACATGATAACTTCCTTTAGCCCCTAACAGAAACAATCTCGCTCGCTTAATCCCTCTCTCTTGCCCTTCCTGAACACAACTGTTACATTAATCAGCCTGTCTATTTGAGCATGCCACCCTCAGCAAGCAGGAAAATTGGGTTCTCTTACTTCTAGCTCCATAAGCAATTTTACTTTAGACTCTTCCTAATATGCTCCATTGTATATATGTCCTCTATTAAATTTTTGTTACTATAATGAACATTTCCTCATTTTCTTATTTTTATAAAAATTCACTAATAGGCAAAAAATCTTGCGGTTTAAGAACGTACCTATAGCCCACAGCTATTTCTATCAAACTTTAAAAAGCAGGGAAAATAGGCATCTATAGTGAATGCACCAGGGGAGCAGGAGACCTAAACTCCTCTCTGAGATACTAATTGGTCAAAATGCAAACACCATTTGGGTTGGTCTTTCACAGTCCAATCCACTTGCTGTGCAGCTTGGAAGAATTTGGTAACATGTGCCTCTTAGGTCTTAGTACGGAGGAACATGGGTGATGCCGCCCAATTTCAGTGATCACGGACAGAGGGAAATATAACCATGGGGATTTGGTGAATTACCATAGAAGACAAGGACAAGGCTATCTGTGCCTTGTTCCTTGTTGCCACCCCTCTCGTGGATGGGTTCCTCATTGCTCATCTGCTGTGCCCACTGGCCTGTGTGTGTTGTTGTTTAATGCCAGATTGGTACACAATAAGACCACTCTCACCCATTATTTGATTGTGGATGAAGGTGCAAATTTGCTGTGCATTACAGAGACCTGGGTGGGTGAGCTGGGAGGAGTTGATCTGACCCAGCTTTGCCCACCTGGATACTCGATGCAACACCAGCACAGGCTGCAGGGACCAGGGGAGGAGCTGCTGCAGTCTACAGAATTTCCATCTCTGTCACAAGGAAACCACTTTGTCTTGGAGCTGGCTGTGAGGGCATGCACCTGGGGTCAGGCCAAGGAGACAGGAAACTAGGGTTGCTGCTGGTAAACTGCCCACCCTGCTGCCCGGCAGCTTCTCTAACCAAGATGGCAGAGGCCATCTTGGCTGTGGTATTGGAGGAGCCCAGAACAATAGTCCTGAGTGATTTCACTGTCCATGCTGAGACTGCCTCTAGTGTTCCAGCTCTGGGCTTCATGGCCTCCACGACAACCATGGGGCTGACTCAAGTTGTCACTGGCCCAAAGCAAAAGGCAGGGCAACCTTCAATTTGGTTTTTCCTCCAGATGTAGGAAGGGGTGGTTTGGAGATGGGGGGTGGATGTCACTCCATTGTCATGGTCAGACAACTTCCTGGTGAAGTTTAGACTTACTGCTGTGATCCTCCACCGAAGGAGTGATGGACAGATTCAGATGGTCCGCCTTCCAGAAACTGATGGAATCCACAGGATTCCTGAACACACTGAGGGAGTTACCAGTAGATAGAGCAGGTGACCCTTGACCTATTATCTTGACTCGTTCAAGTCTGGGTTCAGGCCTGGTTATGGGACTGAATCTGCCTTGATTGTCCTGATGGATGACCTTTATTGGGTGAAGGATAGGGGGAGAACAACCCTGTTATTCTTACTTGATCTCTCAGTGGCTTTTGATACCACTGATCATGGTATTCTTCTGGACCGACTTGGTGAGATGGGCATCAGAGGCATTGTTTTATAGTGGTTCTGATCCTATCTCTAGGGTTGTTTTCAGAGAATAGCATTGGGTGATTATGTTTCAGCCCCCTGGCAGTTGTGCTATGGGGTGCCGCAGTATAACATCTTGTCCCCCATGCTGTTTAACATCTATATGAAGCCCTTGGGAGTGGTCATCAGGAGATTTGGGGCAAGGTGTCAGCAGTACGTGGACGATACCCAGCTCTATGTCTCTGTAAAATCTGAATTGGGAGAGGCTGTGCAAGCCCTGGACCCCCACCTGGACTTGGTGGTGGGCTGGATGAAGGCCAATAAACTGAGTCTGAATCCTAGCAAGATGGAGACACTGTAGGTTGGTGGTTCCTGAGTTCAGATAATTGGTCAGTTGGTCAGTTGCCTGCTTTGGATGGGGTCACACTCAGTCTGCAAAAGCAGGTCCATAATCTGGGGGTGCTCCTGGATCCATTTTTGTAACTAGAGACCCAGGTGACTTCATTGGCTAGGAGTGCCTTTTGCAAGCTTTGGCTGGTAAGAAAACTGTGGCCTTTTCTGGACCAGGATAACCTGACCACTGTTGTCCATGCACTAGTAAACTGCAGGCTGGATTACTGTAATGCGTTGTATGTGGGGCTGCCCTTGAGGTTGGTCCGGAAGCTGCAGCTGGTGCAAAATGTGGTGGTGAGACTGCTCACTGGGACAGGGTATCACCAACATGTCACCCCTCTGCTGAAAGAACTGTACTGGCTGCCCATTTGCTACTGAGCTAAGTTCAAGGTTCTGGTTTTGGTGTACAAAGTCCTATACAGCTTGGGACCAGGATACCTGAAAGATCGTCTTATCCCTTATATACCCAGTCGCTCACTACACTCTGAAGGGGAGGACCTCCTGCAGATGCCATCTTATCAGGAGGTCCATTCCGCACAACATAGGAAACGGACCTTTAGTGTAGTGACACCTACCCTTTGGAATTCCCTCCCCTTAAAAATTGACAGGCGCCATCTCCGTTATCTTTTCGGCGCCTACTGAAGGCCTTCCTCTTTCAACAAGATTTTTAAGTAGAGACCTTATCCCAATCTGTGTCTGTGTTGGAATTGCTTTTTAAGATGTTTTTAAAGCTTTTTTGAAAATGATATTTTTTTAAAAAAAGCATTAAAAACATTTGTAAAGATGTTTTGTTTTAATGTATTTTTCAAGATGTTTGTTTTAATATATTTTAAAGTCTGTTTTTATGATGTTTTAGAGTGTTTTTAGTGCTTTTGTCTGCCGCCCTGGGCTCCTTCTGGGAGGAGGGCCGGGATATATATCTAATAAAATAAATAAATACATATTCAATTATAGATTTTTAATTGTATTTTAAATACCATATAATAATATCCTGAAGCTCTGTCTTCAGTGACTAGATATTATTGGATTACAATTCCCATTATCTTTGACCATTGGCTGTGCTGTCTGGGGCTGATAGGAGTTGAAATCCAACAATATCTGTATGGCTCCAGGTTCCTTTAGTCAGTGGGTCCCAACTTGAGTACCTAACAGAAGCAATACTGTAATTATCCCTGAAGAGGGAGGTGAAGACTTTCTGCCAATGAATACAATTTCTTTAAAATTAAAAGATTTACAACTTTAATGGAGTAGTTGACACCAATCATTGGGCCCTATGAAATAAGCTGTTGCCTATTACTTGACCAGCGAAGAGTTCCTGAAAATGCCTTGAGAAGATAAATGAAATTAAGCAGGGGAGCACAACTAACCCTTGGCCTAGAGGTTCCCCTATTGTAATATATGGTAGAACAGTTTAAAATAGACACTTTTTATCAATACAATCCATGTATTCAGTTGTGTATGTTTGTATATTATTTTATGCAGTGTCTGCACTAAACCATTCACTCGCCTTTTCTTCCACCTTTTCCCTCAGTCTCTTCCTTTCCTTTCCCCCCTGATATTTACTGTAGTTTATGTATTATACCATTTCTGTGTATAGACACTATTTTGTATAATGTTTAGGCTTTCAAAACCCTCAAAGGGCATTCTACTGATGATATATTGAGTTAGAAGTGAGTGAAGTCAAAACATCCCATTGCTAAATGATAACACATTTTGAAGATCTTTTAAAAGAGAGAACAATCGCTTGATAATTCCATTCAACAGCTGTTCCAACTTCACTTTATACAGTGGCCTACTTTATGTCAAAGTTCTCCTTTGGGCCTTGTGTGAGCTGTCACAAATGAAGAGGCCTGGGAGCTCTTTTGCTTTTAAAAAAATCTAATTAATCTATGCATTCCTGATTTTACTACAGAACTTGTCAAAGGCAATTTACCAATCTAAAAATCTGAATTCAGTTTAAAGTATAATCTAGGCAATAGAAACAGCTGCCATTTCCCCTGACTGAAGCCTACTCAGGGTCTAACATCAAAAATATGAAGCTGCAAGATGTAGTCACATTCATACTTTGAGATAGTGAGCCAAATAATTTTTAAAAAATCAATATATTCAAAACCAAAGCTGTGTTATGTATCCATTCTATATTGCAGTTGGCTTAACCTGTAATAAGTACAGCTCTCCAGCCTGGCAAAAACAAATCACAGGTAAGGGGGGCCAAACCAGCAGGGGAGCTGTCCAGCCAAGGTATCCAACAAAAAGGGTTGGGCATAAGAAAATGCTGCCTGGGGCTGCTGGTGCAACAACTTAGCCATACTAGCCCTTACCCTTGCAAGAGCATCACAAGGGCCATAATCCAGGACAGTCTTTAAGCAGAAAGATGGAAGGTTTCATGCTGCTAAATGGCTACTCTGTCTAGAGGACTGGATTTGAGCTTAGGCCCCTAGCTGCCTCTTCTCCTAGGGTTCTGGGAGTGGCAGTGAAAGGTCCAGAACTGGGCATGTGTGCCTAGTTGGTGGATAATGCATCCCCAAATCCTCCACTCTCCCCTTGATGGAGAAACTCTGCCTTCCAGAGTGGCAACCGCAGGCTATACCTCATATTTTGATAACTCCCTTTGGTTCCAAACGCTGCTAAGGCCAGAGGTACGGGTTAAACAGATCTGGGACAGAGGATTTGGGCTTAAACTCGCATATCTGTGCCACAGCCAGCATGTAACCAGACCTTGAATCATGTAAAACCAAGGAGAGAGGAGGAAGACTCATATGGTTCAGCATCTGGTCACAGGCTGGTTCTGACACAGATGTGTGTGTTTAAATCCAAATCTGCCCCAATGGCATAGAAAAAAAGGGTCTGAAAACTAGCTCATCTGGCACCAAGGCTAAAGCCTACCATGTTGCCCCTTTTTAGAAGAACAATCTACATAGGTTTTCTGATGCCTAGTCATAGTCATCAGAGGGTGCTGCAGACTGATCTATGTGCAGGTCATCAATAAGGCTCAAAAATTCAATAGCTATTAATCCTTACGTAGATATCCAATGTCCGTTAGCTACACTACCTGGGATTTGGGGGTGGGGTTTTAGAAAAGTGATTTTTTTAAAATAGCTTTTGACATGAAATATGAACAATCTATAAGTAGCTTGCTGAATGTATCACAGCAGAAATGGAGGATAAAGAACTTTGTCAAGGTAGGGAAAGCCAGTGGGATTATAGTCTGCTTCTTTATTTACCTATTAACCAAATAGCACAAATGAATGGCAATCTGTACTAAAAGCTTCTGCTCCCAGTCAGGATTATGGAAATGTCTGGAAAACCACTCTTAAAAACGTTTAACAGTGATAATGTTATATTTATTACAGTGTAATATCATATTTAATAGCCTTCCTTAAATATTAAGGCAACAGGTCTCATTAAATGCTTTCTGTAAAATTGCATGTGCACTATTACACTATTCTTGCCCCCAAAACTTTGGTCATTATCCCAGTTTTCCTGGGTACACTCGCTCTCTCTGGTTTCCACAGGTACTAACTGCTATGCTCAGACAGCCAACTTGGCTTCAACCTAGTTACTTCTGATTTTGGATGTTGTACTCCCTAATGCTTGTCATCTGGATTGGGCCATTTACCAGTCCCAGACCCATACTTGCAACCAACTCTGCCACAGTATAGACCTTTCTCTTGTTCTACCCCAGCAATCTATCCAAATTCCACTTGTGCTGAGGCTCATTCTCGCAGCTCTCTTGTAGCCTTCAGCCTCTGGCCGAGCACCAACATGGAACATGCAAGGCTGCTTCCATAACATTTAGGATCCACTGCAGGCTGAGTTTTGCAAAGACCTGAGTCAGACTGAATAGCTTGAGGGCAAACAGTCACCTGATCCATGAGTCCTTGTCTTACCACAACATCTCAAAAGACTGAGTTGTGTGTTTTAATCCAACTTGCGAAGACTCTGGAATCCCTAAAGCAATTAAGTGATTGTGCCATATTCATTAATGCTTAGCTTGAAGTCCTGGTTTTGATGTAAAAATGTTCCAGTTCATGATTAACATCAACTTGACAGTATCTTATTTTCAACTCTAAACATTACTCAAAGATTTCTAAGCACATTCACTACATTAGGAATGTGCATTTCGGACCACACATTCTGATAACTGGCCTCTAAAGTATAAACCTAACTATAAACTCATTTATCTTAGGCATGGCGAAGGTAGCTCTTTGGATTCTGACCCACATTTTGGAGAAGTAATGGTTTAGAGTAGTTGGCAGTGTTTAATTTCAATGTGCCAGAAGGAAGAAATAAATGTTAAGATTACCAAGGTTCATAATTTGCAGGCCAGCAGCAAGAATGTTTAAAGTACCGTATATTCCGGCGTATAAGACGACTGGGCGTATAAGACGACCCCCAACTTTTCCAGTTAAAATATAGAGTTTGGGATATACTCGCCGTATAAGACTACCCCTGCTTATGACATGCAGGTACTTAGCAGGAAAACTGTCACTTATAAACTTATAAATATTAATATTTGGATTGTCCAGTTGTTTTGTTTTTGTGCCTAGGAATTACCACCAAAAACTGGGGAAAGATGTGAGAAATCTTTTTTTTAAAAGCAACATTAAATGCCTAGACTCTAGTTTCCAACACTATGGAGTATTGATTGATTAAGAGAATTTATATACTGCCCTTTTGCTGTTAAAAACAGAGCTCAGCACAGCTTACAAATATAGTAAAAACAATAAAAATACACAATCAGAGAAAAACAAGCCAAAATGTCAGGAAAAGGAGTCTTTCACACCACATGCTCAGTTCTAAATACTGTTGCAGCAAGTTTTACAAGTTCCTCCAGTATTCCACTGGTGCAGGCACTCAGACATTCAAAGTACTGTACGTTTCTTAGGTTTTATAAAAGCAGAGCTTTGCTTAACTCAACATTTCTTCTCCCTTTGATAACCACATCTACACAGGTTCCACCTTCATACTCAAAATGAAACTGAGCCTGGAAGTGTACAACAACCCCACACATACCTTGCTAATTCGATTATCAATGCCAGGATGTCTGTCTTATCAACTACTCTCCTGCTCCCCCCCCCACACACACACACACCGGGCATCATGAAAGACCCAGTCTTGGGCTCAGAAAGAAAATAAATATCTGGTCCTCTTCAAAGTACTCATAAGCCTCTTGTTTTAATTGAAATAATAATTATAAATTCTTGTTCTTATCACTAATGGGAGTTAATTATCTTGCATATGCTGCTGTTGCTTCTATGGCTGTAATGGAGTGAGGTTAAAGATAAGTGAAATGCAAATAGGAAAAAAAAACACAGAAGGCAGTAACACTTTCCTAAATGTAATACCATACCAACCACAACAAGATTCCTATAAGGCAAAAAACTAAGCATCTCACAACCAGTCAGGATTCCTAACCAAAAACCAAAAATATGATAAATGAAGAAATATTTATATAAGCATAACTATCAAATATATTTATTATTTACACAAACTGTAAAGATATTTATAGTGCAATCCTAAATTTATTTATTCAGAAGCAAGTCCCAGCGTATTCAATGGGGCTTACTCAAACAGGGACAGAAATGCAACCTCAAGTGATAAGCAATTTCATTCACACAACCCAAAATTCCGAATCATGCCACTTTACACTGTTTTGCAACTGTTTATACTTGTTTTTATGGTTATTGGATTTTAAATGGCTTTATTTCTTGTTGTGAGCTGCCTTGGTTTCCAACCCTACCTCACAGGGGTGTTGGAAAGACTCCATACACACACGCACACACTGCAGATGTATAAATACATACAGCCCATATAATAGTTTATTGTCAAACCAATTGGTCATTGCAGAAAAATCAGTATTAGTTTTAAAAAAATCAGTATTCGTTTCCTACAGAATAAAAACTGTAATACCTAAGTAAGCCCTGCCTACTTGCTTTAAAATAGGACGGGGGGGGCAGAAAGAGAACACAAACACAATTCTTTTTTACATTCACTCCAAAGTCCCATTGATTTTCAGCACATTCATAATCATGTCTACTCAAAAGTAATTCCTACTGAATTCAATAGGATTTACTCTGGACATATGGGATTAGCACTGTTTTTACCCCCAAAAGCAACTATTGGGAAGGTTTTCAAAACACTGCCCGGGATCTGACTCCTACACACAACAGGGGGGAAAACTGAAATGTATATACCTACCCAATTTATGAGATTTTCAGATAAACAGGAGGGGAAACCACCATTTTCTGGCCTCGCAATGAAGTTTTGCAGACACTGCCACAAAACAAACACTTCACTGATTGGCTGAAATCCTGAACGGGCGGGGTTAAAGCTACGAAGTGCTATACAGTAGTTTAAAAAAAGATTTAACCGGGGGGGGGCTGATGTTTTTATATATATCTCGAGAACCGCACCACCTAGAAACTTAATTTTTTTTTAAAATGAAAGCTGAGAATCCGGGCCACCTAAGGGGCTAGCCGGGCGCCGGGTAGTTATCCAGGCAATATGGCAACCCTAATAAGACGACACCCGGCGTATAAGACGACCCCCGACTTTGGAGAAGATTTTCCAGGGTTAAAAAGTCATCTTATACGCCGGAATATACGGTATCTATGCCCAAAAGCAGCTTGATTACTAATATTAGAAAAATGGTCATAGAACCCACTATCCTTTAAACATCTTTTGATGTCTCACACGATGTGTGAGGGTGCACAAGCAATTACTCTTGTGGCTATATAATAAAGAAGAAAACAACACTGACTTGGATCCACAAATGATTATCGCAAAGTAGTTTCTCCTTGTAAACTGTAGAATACTTTGAAAATAACCTCTTCTTGCAAGTTGTACTTCTGTACCACTGACACCACCTTTCTCTACAGAGGTTTCTTCTTCTTGACAATGCAATTTATTTGCCTATTACCAAATAGCACATCTGCAGGGAATACTTCCTATTTGATGAATCATCCCCAACTTTATTTCACTGATCTATATTTGGCAAGTGATACAAGGTCTATTTAATCATCTATTTCCTTGCATTTCTGAACAGCAACATATAGAAAATGGTACAATAAAATGTTTGCGTGTGTTTGTATCTCATTTGCTTGTTGTGCCATAAATACTTGCTTCATAAGCCATGCATTTATACCTTCAACATTATATATTTCATTTTGATTTTGTTTTCACAAAGCAAGCAAAAAGGTCTCTGGAAGAGATGGCTGCTAAGATGCTAAGGTAACACCAAGTGCTGTAGCTCAGTGGTAGACCATATGCAAGAAGGTCTGAAACCCTGAACAGCTGCTGCCAGTCAGTTGAGACAGTATGGAGCTAGAGATGGCCTGATTCACTATAAAGGCATTAGGTTCCTAAGAGCACAAATAAATACAGAATGCAATCAAATGAGTAACAGCCAATCAGCATGGGGTATGACTCACTCCCAGCCAGGGCTGGCGATGAATAAGCACAGTAAGATCAATCATACACCTAAAGAGGGGGAATTACTTTCTTTAGTAAGATAGGCATTCCCAGGACTTGTTGAAATCAAATTCCATAGTCCCTAATTTGCTGATCAATTCCAATTCTGTAGCTTAATTCTGGAATCTTGCTGTGAAACTTTTTTGTTCTGCTGGGAATACGGCAGCTTTTAAAGTCTGCTACAGAATCTCCTGGGAAGATTGAAATACTCTTCACCCAGATTTGGTATGCATTTGTACTTGGCATAGTACTGTGACACACTCACAGGTATGACCTGCATTGCTTCCTAGCACATTCAAAGCTCCCTATAGGTAGCAAACTTCTTTACACTGGCCACCAGCCATCTAATTTTAAAATTGTCTGGCTGACCTAGAAAATTCTGAAAAGGAAAAGAAAATCCCCAAGTGAGATTTAAAAAAAAGCAATACAGAATATAAAGCACAATGTCTTCCATCTGGCCTGATATACTAAGAAATGGTAAAAAGTTAGCAGTCAGAAATTTCATGGTTAGAGACTGAGGTTGTAATTCTATACCTATTTACCTGGATGTACACTCCATCAAACTTAACAAGTCTTACTTCTGAGTAAACGTGTACAGGATTCCACTTTCACTAATAATTAATAATAATAAAATTTTATTTTTAGGCCGCCTATCTGGCCGAATGAACGGCCACTCTAGGCGGCGTACATAATTAAAAATACAACATATAATACAGTTTTAACATATAAAACAATTATAATCCACCAACCTACATCTATACACTGTAAACTAAAATTATCTAGGAGACTTGTATGCCCGCTGAAACAACCAAGTTTTCAATTCTTGGCGGAAACCTATCAGGGAGGGGGTATGGCGAAGGTCATATGGCAGAGAGTTCCAGAGGGTGGGGGCCACAACTGCCCTCTCTCTGGTCCGCACCAGCCTAGCTGTCTTAACTGGTGGGACCGAGAGAAGGTCTTGTGAGGCAGATCTCGTCAGGCGGCATATTTGGTGATGCTGGAGGCGCTCCTTTAGATAAACTGGACCGACACCATATAGGGCTTTAAAGGTTAACACCAACACCTTGAATTGGGCTCGGTACACAACTGGTAGCCAGTGCAGATCTTCCAGCACTGAGGTGATATGATCCCGCCGGCGGCTGTTTTTACTCAACCATGCCGCCACATTCTGTACCAGTTGTAATTTCCGGACCGTCTTCAAGGGTAGCCCCATGTAGAGCGCATTACAGTAGTCTAAGCGAGAGGAGACCAGGGCATGCACCACCCGTGGGAGCAGATGGACCGGAAGGTAGGGTCGCAGCCTCTGTATCAGACGTAACTGATACCAAGCTGCCCGGCTCACCGCTGACACCTGAGCCTCCATGGACAGCTGGGAGTCAAGAATGACCCCGAGGCTGCGAACCTGGTCCTTCAGGGGCAATCTAACCCCGTTCAGCGTCAGGTGAATATCTCCTATCCTTCTCTTATCTCCCACAAGCAGTACCTCGGTCTCGTCAGGGTTCAGTTTCAGCCTGTTTCCTCCCATCCATTCACTTACAGACTCCAGGCACTTGGAAATAGTCTCCACAGCCAACTCCGGTGAGAACTTAAATGAGAGATAGAGCTGAGTGTCATCCTCATATTGGTGACACTGCAACCCAAATCTCCTGATGATAGCTCCCAGCGGCTTTACATAGATGTTAAACAGCATGGGAGAGAGGATAGAACCCTGTGGCACACCACAATTGAGAGGCCAAGGGTCTGAAACCTCCTCTCCCAATGCCACCCTCTGGTGCCTGTCAGAGAGATAGGAACGGAACCACCGTAAGACAGTGCCCCCAATTCCCATTCCCTCCAGGCGATCCAGGAGGATACCGTGGTCAACGGTATCAAAAGCCGCTGAGAGATCCAGGAGGACGAGGAAGGAGTGTTCTCCCCTATCCAACGCCCTCCTTAAATCATCCACCAGAGCGACCAAGGCTGTTTCAGTTCCATGTCCAGTCCTGAAGCCCGATTGGAATGGATCTAAGTAATCTGTTTCCTCCAAGTGTGTCTGTAGCTGTTTGGCCACCACACGTTCGATCACCTTGCCCAAGAATGGTAAATTGGAGACTGGGCGAAAGTTGTTTAAATCTTGGGGATCCAAGGAGGGTTTTTTCAAGATGGGCTTTATTACCGCCTCCTTGAGGGCGGATGGCAATGCACCCTCTTCAAAGGAAGCATTTACCACCGCCATGATCCCTTCGCTCAGTCTCTCTTTGCAGCCCACAATGAGCCACGTGGGGCAAGGGTCAAACAAACAAGTGGTCGGTCTCACAGTAGAGAGCACCTTGTCCACTTCCTCAGAGGAAAGAGGCTGAAACCGATCCCACTGGACCAGATTGCAACTGATCGCCTCTGGCCCGCTTCCTGTGTCCACGGCGTGCGGAATTACGCTCTTCAGGCGATCGATTTTATCAGCAAAATGTTTTGCAAATGCGTCACAGGAGGCTTTAGAGTGCTCCATGGGTTCCTGGGCAGCTGGACCGACCAGGCTTCGGACCACTTGGAACAACCTCCTGGGACAACATTCTGCGGATGCAATAGAGGCAGCAAAGAAGCCCTTCTTTCCTGCCTTTGTTGCCACTTGGTAGGCTGCTATTGCTGCTCTAACCAGTGTCCGATCGTCCTCGGAGCGAGACTTCCGCCACCGGCGTTCTAGCCGTCTCACCTCCTGCCTCAAACCCCGCAACCGTGGTGTATACCATGGTGCGGTCTGAGTTCTATTCAGGGGGAGAGGACGTTTCGGAGCCACCCGGTCTATTGCCCCGGTGAGCTCCCTATTCCACTCTGTCACCAAGGTTTCGACCGGGCGGCCTTCAGACAGCTCCAAATCTCCCAGCGCATTCAGGAATCCAATTGGCTCCATCAGGCGTCTGGGGCGGACCATCCGAATCGGTCCCTGTCCCCTGCGGAGGATGCGTGGCAATAAGAGGTCCATTTTCACCAGATAGTGATCTGACCATGACACGGGGTTCGAAGAAATAGCCCCCATTTTCAGAGCACTACCACCCCCTCCAGAGACAAATACAAGGTCGAGAGCATGACCAGCTACATGGGTGGGCCCACAATTACTAAGGTGCAGTTCCCAGGAAGTCATGGTTTCCATGAAATCCCGAGGGGCTCCTATGAGATCCGTCTCGGCATGCAGGTTAAAATCCCCCAGAACCAAAAGGTTGGGGGAGAGAACCCGCACAGCCGAGATAACCTCCAGCACCTCAGTTAGGGAGTCAGCTGTGCAGCGGGGTGGGCGGTACACAAGAAGAATCCCTAAACTGCCCTTAGGGCCCAACCTCCAGTACATGCAATCAACAAACTTGGTCTCGTGGAGAGGGGGTCTGGCAAAAATCAAGGATAACTGCCACTCCCCCTCCCCGCCTACCAATCCTCGGCTGCTGCGCGTACTGGAAACCGGCTGGACACATGGCCCCAAGCACAGGAGCTGAGGCCTCATCCAGCCATGTCTCCGTAATACATATCAGGTCTGCGTTCTCATCCATGATCATGTCATGGATGAGAGATGTTTTCTGTACCACAGACCTGGCATTACACAACAGCAGTCGAAGATTGGTTGGAGCTGTACATCCCCCAGTTATCTTTGGGTCATAAGCAGGCCTGGAACAGGGGATGGATATTATGCATCTATCTCTTGTTCCCCGAAACTGGCCTGGCCTGCCCCTAGCACCTTTCCGGCATCTGCTGCCTAGCCTCTGAATGTCGTGGCCTCCCACCCTCCCCACCGGAACTCTCTCTGCTATGCACATAGCCCCCTCCCGTCCAGGCCTCAACAGAATCACCCAGCCCTATGGCCCACACAGAATTCTAAAACTGTTATTAACCCCTCCCCTCCCAACTCCGTTCCACCAGGTGCTCCAGTCGAGCGCACCGGCGGCTCTCCTTCCCTCAACTTCCCCTCACACAAGCCCCAGAGGGCCGGGAGGCAACAGCAATCCGGCGGCAGATCAACCACTGCTGCTTGGAGGCGCAGGTCCAGGCCCGCCAAGCCAAAATGCCTTCACAAGATCACCCTCAATGGCCCAGGGCCACGCCCACACCTCAACCTCATCCCACAGCGCCCCCACTATCACTGGGCCCACTGTCCTGCACCCGGGCGGGGAGGCAGGCCACACCCAAATGCCAGCCCCCCCCCCACAGCACCTCCTAACTGCCACCGGTCTGGCACTTCCCACGGCCTCTCCGGCCCCAGTCGTCATCCACGTTTTCCCCCCGCCGCCGGGCCGTTTCTCCGCGGCGCTCTCTCGTCGCCGCTGGGCCGCTCCTCTTCGGCGATCTCTCGCCGTCACTGGGCCACTCCTCGGCGGCGTTCTCTCGTCGCCGCCACCGCCGTCGCCGCTGGGCTGCTCCTCCTTGGCGGCCCCACTCCTTGGGTCACTCCTCGGTGGCGCTGCAATCCAAGGCTGCAATCCAATACACACTTACCTGGGAATAAGTTCCATTGAATTCAATGGAGCTTACTTCTGAGTAGACAAGTACAGGATTGCAGCCTTAGTCTATTAAACAGCAAATCCTAACAATGTATACTCAGAAGGAAATCCCACTGAATTCAATGGGGTTTACGCTCAGGTTAAATGAAGTTAGGATTGCAGCCTTAGGTATTTAGGGCTGTACACATTCCCCTAGACCTGTATGGTTAATCTTTAATGGCATTTCATTGTGGTCAAGAAATGGACTGGATTTTGTTTTGTTTTTAAATGACCTCCTGCCTCCCTATCCTAGCCACTGAGGTCACCTGTGGCTCTAGCAACAAAGATGGATCCAGGAGCACCCCCAGAGTACGATCCCATCCAAAGCAGGCAATTGACCAATTATCCAAACTCAGGCGCCGCCAACCCATAGAGCCTCTGTCTTGCTAGGATTCAGATTCAGTTTTTTGGCTGTCATCTGGCCCACCACTAAGTCTAGATACTGGTGTAGGACTTGCACGGCCTCTCCCAATTCAGATGTTACAGAGAAATAGAGCTGTGTATCATCAATGTATTGCTGACACCTCACCCCAAATCTCCTGACAACTTCTCCCAAGGGCTTCATATAGATGTTAAACAGCATTAGGAACAAGATGGTGCTGACTTCCGGGAAGGGTGACTTAGCCTGTGCCTGCTTTTGAGACGGGCTCCTGCCTCAAAAGAAGCTTATTCAGATATATCAGTCAGTTTTTTCTTTTTTTTTTGACTGATTAAACTTCTCCCGGGTAGGGAGAAACGAAGAGATTAACCTCAAAGCCTATTTTTGTTGGGACGACCAGATCTCATTAATTTATGGGACGAGGTCCAGCCGACGAAGGTGGGACGGATTTTCAACAGCAAGCTCTATCTGTTAAAGCGAACGTTCATCTTATCTTCTAAGAGAGAACGCACTAACAGGCAAGCACCCTTCTTTCTATATTTTTCTTTTACTTGACTTAAATTGTTGCTGTTTAAAAGAGATTTGCCAGATTGATCGGTTTTTGACATCTCACTGGGGAGCCGTAACTTCTCTCTGCTACGCACTAATTAATAGCTTATCTCTGTTTTTGTTGCAAAAAGCTGTCCTGGATTTGCATTCTAAAGATATACACAGAAGAGGGATTTCTATTCCAGATTTTTATTTTGAAAAATATTATACTGTTTTGAGACTACTCTCTTTTTGGTCTATTTTATTTTGACGAATCTGTTTCTTGACGATTGCCATTAATTGTTTCGATCCTGGGAACTGCATTTTGTTTACTTAACTATTGGAGAGATAAGGCTGTCTGCTCTGTTTATACTGTGATGTCACCAAGTTTGGAGTATTAACCCAATTGTTGCTGAAATAAGAAGTGGTTTTCCTATATTTTTCTTTTAAAATGGCAATTAAGAAAGTGGCTGAGAATCTGGAAATAACTATGTTTCAGAAAATAATGGATGAGATTGAGATAACGAAAATTGAATTGAGTAAAATGAAGCAGGAGATTAAAGATATAAGGGTCCCTGTGAGAGAGGTGACCCTGGAAGGGGTCCCTGTGAGAGAGGAGACCCCGGAGATTGGAACAGGGGTCCCTGTGAGAGAGGAGACCCTGGAGACTGGAATAGGGGTCCCTGTGAGAGAGGAGATCCCGGAGATTGGAACAAACGTGGAACAGGAACAAGATTTGGAGTCTATGGACTTTAGAAATAAAATCTATTGTTTGGAACTCAATGTTATCTCTGAAGAAATTAATGAAGATTCTAGAGATAAAGTTATCAATGGCATGGATTATCTTCTGGACTGGAATGATGTGATGGAGCCCAATATAGAGAAAACCTATGGAATTAACTGCAGCCATGTGACAATGGAAAAACTTTTAAGAGATGACCCAGTGTATTTTGAAAAAAAGAACAGAGATATGATTTTACAGCAGTATTTCAGCAACCTATTCAGAATGGATGGCAAGAAAATATTTGGGATAGAGGTAATTCCCATCAGACTCTTACTATATGACTATGGCTTTGACAGCAAGATTATTATGGAATACTGATAATGGAAGATTGGATATTGAAATTACTGGACTTAACAAGACTACTGAAGATGGAAGATGGAAAATGGAACTAATAGAGATAATAGAACAATGGCTACTGAAATTACTGAACCTAACAGATTCTGATGTGATGGATTAATTGAAATGTTTATTTTGACTATGGTTATGACAATAAGATTATCATAATTAGTAATGAGATGGATTAATCGATATGCTTATCTGGAAAAAAAATTGATAGATATATTTCTTAAAGAATTGAAACCTCTCTTTGACTTTTTGTGGAAAGAATAAAGTAATGTTTATGAGATTTGATGATTAAGTAAGATAACTACTGGAGGAAAGTGATTTTATAATATGACTTAAGAGACAGGATTGTTATATATTATAGACTTATAACTGATTTGATCTTTGACAAATGGGAAGTCAATATTTTACTCTTTATTTTTTATTTTTGTTTTTTTTTTCTTTTTTTTCTTTTTGTTTAACTATTTTTGATTTTGTTTTTTGTCTTTGAATGTTTTATGATTTTGTTTTGTATGTTTTATGAAAATCTGAATAAAAATTATTGAAAAAAAAAAAAGGAACAAGATGGTGCTCTGTGGCACCCCACAGCACAACTGCAAGGAGACCGAAAGACAATCACCCAATGCTATTCTCTGAAAACAATCCTGGAGATAGGATCAGAACCACTTAAAACAATGCCTCCAATACCCATCTCACCAAGTCAGTCCAGAAGGATACCATGGTCAATGGTATCAAAAGCCGCCGAGACATCAAATAAGAATAACAGGGTCATACTCCCCCTGTCCTTCTCCCAACAAAGGCCATCCATCAGGACAATCAAGGCAGTTTCAGTCCCATAACCAGTCTTGAACCCAGACTGGAACAAGTCAAGATAATCTGTTTCATCCAAGAGTATTTGCAATTGCTGTGCCACAACCCTCTTGATCACCTCGATCACCCAAAAAAGGGAGTATTTGCGACTGGGCAGTAGTTGTCACAAACCAATGGGTCCACGGTGGGCTTTTTCCGGAGTGGTCAGAACACTGGCTCTTTCAGGCCAGCTGGGGCCACTCCTTCCTGCACCAATGTGTTGACCACACCCTGAATCCACTCGGTCAAACCCTCTCGGCAAGCTTCAATAATCCAAGAAGGGAAAGGGTTGAAAGGACACGTTGCTGGCCGCGTTACTGCAAACACCTTGTGCACATCATCAGGTTGCATCAACTGAAACTGATCCCAAGAAGATGCAGCAGAGATTGCACCAGGCACGTCACTGGGGACTACAGAAGATGTGGCATAAAGATTGCTATGGAGGCGAGCAACTTTATCCTCAAAGTGCCTTGCGATTTACAGAGGGCTTCCAAAGGGTCAAAAACTCCATTTCCTGGAGCTGATGTTAACAGACTGCTGACAATATGAAAAAGCTCCACTGAACGGCTATGGTTACTATTAATGGCAGCTATGCATGTCATAGAAAAGAGATGAGTCTCACTGAGAAAGTATTATGAGAAAGTAAGAGGGGGAATAATTTTGTTTGTTAATACAAAGTTTTTTTGGGGGGAGATACTTTTTGTGCCTGCAATTAAACTCCCCTCCTTTGACACTGTAGTGCTCCCTGCTAACAGGAAATGTGAAAACTTGTACAAATCTCCTGTCTCCAATCTGCTGAGCAGTCCTGCTAACAGGATAATAATTGGCAGAACGAAAGGGACAAAAAAGGAACAGGATATAACATCTCTCTCTCCCACCCCCTTGTTCCAGAATAGAAAGCATGCACACCATGAATCAAGCAATAAAGGCACCCAAACAAGAGCAGAAGACATAGGTTGCCTCAATGTCACCATTTGTTGATATTAGTTTGGTTCTTTTGATGTTGTCACTGAGTCTTCCAGCCTTCTATTATTTTCAGTACAAACACCCATCAGTTCCCATACTCAGATAGCTGCCACAAAATAACCAGTAAAAAATACACCATGGGCTATATTTAAGTAAATTGCTTTTGAGGTTATTCACAGAGGCAGAGCCCTCAGCTTAATTGTTAGAGCTGGTCCAGAAGCTGCAAGTACCAAAGAATGTTACAGCTCAGCTGCTAACTAGAGCACACATAGCACTTCTCTTAACCGTAAGTAGATGCAGAATAAAAAGGGGTGCATGTAGAAATTTGCCTACCATACAAAGGTAACATTTATATTTTCCCAAGCTTCTGCTGGCAACTAATACTAGTCTGTTCTGTTTTGCTTTACATTTACTTCTGACACTATACAATAATAATTGTAAACAGTTTTATTTTAACTTTCGCATCGGCTCTGGGTACTCACAGCAAAAAATTGTGGCTGCTTCATACATCTCCCCCTGGCGAGAGCTCATGGTTTGTCTCAAGTGAGGCAAACCACAAGGCCAGGTATAGGCATCACTAAGCAGAAATCATGGCTTACTTCCAGGTAGTGCATCGGGAGAAGCAGGGCCAGGGGGAGGAGTGAAGTAGCCACAACGTTTGCTGTGAGTATCAGCACTCTCAGGTGTCCCCCTTAGCAATGGTTTGGCTTAGCATCATGTGTGAACTGGGCCATTACGCTTTGTGATTTCTATATGAAATGCAGTATAAGAATATTTGTAAATAAAAAAGATTAAATAAATAAGTAATATGATTCCACAATCTGGTACCTCATTGTAAGTATATAAATGGTTTCACACATATAGGACTACAGAAAAGACGAACATATGAACAAAGCACAAATCCTGCTACACCTACAGCAGGGGTGGGGAACCTGTGGCCACATGATATTGGACACACAATCATTTTTTATGTTTTATTTATAAAAATACTTATATACTGCAATTTTATAAAAATATCAAAGCAAAATAGGACAAATATGCACGCCACAAAAAAACTGAAACTTCAGATCACCAGCAAAGTAACAGATTTCTTTCCTTCTTTAATTATCTACATAAGATTTTTTTTTCTTCAGTTGTCTCTACAGTAGGGCCCCGCTTTACAGTGTTCCGTTTTCCGGCGTTTGGTTGATGCGGCAGCTTTCAGTTAGGGGAAATCCCCCATTTTAAAGCCGATTTCGCGGCATTTTCGCATGGCGCAACACAACCCATTATAGTCAATGGGTTCCGCTTTACGGCAGGGGCCTGGTCCCTAACCCGCCGTATAAGCAGGGCCCTACTGTAGTGGTTGCATCATCCACAATCACTGGTCATGCTGGCTGGGAATGATGGGAGCTGCCGTCCAACAACTGTTGGAAAGCACCAAGTTCTTCAATCCTGATTTAGAGAGAGCTCTAAAACAGTATCTCTAGAAAGTAGGAATCTGTATGATACTATCTATTTCTTTAGATCTGAAATTCTCACAACATTGTTCATAATTTATTATTTGGCTGCTGTAGACAAAATACCCACCACACTGCCATTCACTCCTGCTTGTAGCTGAATTCAGGAGACATACCTTTCCTTACTTAAAGACTACTTTAACCATGTATTAGTATTCCAGCTCCCCTATGGAGAGAAGCAGCGAAGATCAGAAAAAGAGGTGGATTTCCTAGGGCCTTCTAATGATTACCACCGCAAACTTGCCTGGAACATATACACATTCTGCATTGGCACTGCCAATTGTATCATTGTATTTGAAAGGCTACAAGACCATGGTTAAAATGGAGGGGGGATCTTGGAGGATGGGGCTTGTGGATTTCATTAGAGACACCCTTACCACGAGCACGGATTTCATCTTTTTCTCTTTACGATCACTTTTGCCCATTTCAAATGAAAGCATCAGATTATGAGTTTCTTTAAAAAATATATTCTCATAACAAAACTTGAAGGATATCTGGTTAATATTCTTCAAACATTTTACACAGTCTCATACAAATGGAAAACACACAGGACAGAAAGAAGGTTAGTAGTGTGTTGCAAAAAAGATCAGGATTAAAGCAACAACTGGAAAAATCAGAATCACTGTGTTTAGAAGAGACTTGTTTTCAAAAGTTCAACTCCAAACCAAAATGGCTATTAATATTTAGTCTCATAATATCAAAATCATGACGCTTGTTTGAAAGCTGACTGTGAGAGTGGCTAAAGCCTTCCTTTCTTGTTTCATTGTCATGACCAAATTCATCATCAGCCTAGGCTCTTCATAGAATATAAACATATGGACAATAAATCATTTCTATTGACCTGCTTTGCAAGGCTCGCATTCTGCAGAAAACCAACATGCAGTTCACTTTACAGGAGAAAGCAATGAAGTAGGACTCAACACCGTGTCCTATTATGACATGAGGAGTACCTTATCTCCATCTCGTGGAGTTACTTTGACATCAACTAGAGACTAGATTAGACAAGAGCATTTCTTATCTTCAGAAGAGCTACGCAAACTGTTAGCCCTAACAGACTGAATGCTTTTTTTTTTAGTTTCAGCAGAACTTAATGGCCACAACTTGAAATCTAGAGAAATTATCATTAAATGGAACAAAAGGACAAGGCAATCCAGAGGAAAACATAAGAGTATGGAAGATTCCACTTTAAAGCTGGATGAAGATCTGCATTCCTTGTGGTGGGTTTTTTTTTTTGTTTTTTTTTAAACACCTTTATGTTTAACTGGAAACTTACATGCTGGCAGTACTGCAAAATCCCTTCTTTTGTTGCAATGCAGCTCTTGGTTCCAGAAGGGTCAGATTCCCATTTTCCATTCTGAATGTTCATATGCATATTCAGTTTGCCACAAAACATGGCCACTTGGGGCTCTGCCAACAGTCCAGCATTTCCATCAGTAGGCACCTAGAAGGAGAAAGCAGTATTATTACTTCATTATTGAAACTACAATCTAAATAACAAAACTCTGTGTCTGTGTGCACACACATGCGCCCTTGAGAGCATATGCAGGAGTTCAAAAAGCAAAAACAAAACAAAAATAATCAAACATTTCAAACTAGTTACGCAGCTTGGGCTAAATCTGTTAACAGGCTTCTTGCGGCATGGCAACCCGAGAAAGCATATATATGACTGGCCATTCACTCATACACATACAGCCATCAATCTGTTATTTCAGCAGGCAAAAACTGGAGTCAGGTGTCATAGGAAGAAACAGAGACAGAGCATCTGGGAACTAGCCATCAGCTTTTTAGCACTGAAGATACAACGGGGAAGGGCCATAGCTCAGTGGCTGAACATCTGCTTTGCATGCCGAAGGTCCCATGTTCAATCCCTGGCAGCTCCAGGGAGGGCTGGATAAGACTCCCGGACCGAAAACCTGGAGCCGCTGCCAGTCAGTGTAGACAGTACTGAGCTAGATGGACCAATGTGCCGACTCAGTACAAGGCAACTTCTTATGTTCCTAATATCGCTCCCTCCATCTGCAGCTAGTACAAAGCAGTCTCCTAGCCAAAAGAGAATATTACTCCTCTCCAAGAGCCATCTGTCATGCTGGCTGATGCAGAGTACCTGTACCTCCTCCTGAGTAGCTCCTCACATAGCAGCGGGAGGTTCCTCTTTACCAGGGACTCTTAAATGTACATGTAAATGTTTCTAAGAGGACAATAGTTCTCCCCCCCCCACTGCAGCAACTAATGTTTTGACATGCATTTTGAAACCACAGTGTAGGCAAGACATGCTGTATATACAAAAGCATCTTGGATGCCTAGAAGGAGCTTAGCAACCTCGAAATGTAATGCTAGCAGAATTCTTGCTCGTTATTAAGGCTTGGAATGACCAATCTCATAGGCTTTCTGCATCTGAACACACCTGAACATTTTCTCAAATGTGACACAATATGTATTTATAGTCCCCACATATTTGGCACAAAGGGAAGGGCCGTAGCTCAGTGGTAGAGTGTCTGCTTTCCCCTGTGAAGTTATGTTAATGTTTATTTATATCCCACCTTTCGGCCAAACAGCCCTCAAGGCGGCTTACAGAAAAAATAAACACAAATATAAAAAT